>NC_043710.1:92299922-92471217 GCF_006229205.1 Suricata suricatta
CGGGCCCCTCCCCCGCGCGGGGATGGGGAAGTCAAGGCAGCGAGCGCCCGCGAGCGTGCGTCCCCTTGCCCGCCGGCCTGCGGGCGCACCGCGTCGTCCTCCCCCGCGGAGGTCGGGAGTGGTGGGGGGCTCGCTCGTCTTCCCTCGAGTTAGTTCCCTCCTCGTCCGGGTTGCGTCGAGGTCGCCCTACACCGGTCTCTTTCCCTGACTGCACGGCGCCGGGTCCCGTCCCGCCGCACGGCCACCTCCCCCGGCCCCTCGCCACATCCCTCCGCGTGGGGAGAGCCCGAGTGGGGAGAGCCCGGAGCCAGAGGAAGCGAGCTCTGAGAAGGCAGAACAGAGCAGCGGGCAAATTACAGTCCAGATGAACCCGCCCCCATTGTGAAATTCTCACGGTTTCTACTACTCTGGGCATCAAAACATATATGAAGTGGCCACGGCCCCAAACTACCCTCCATCAAGCTCAACTGCCCAGGCCCCAGGCATAGTAAATAAATACACGCTTTGCACAGAGCAGTAACAGCAAGGGACCATCCCACAAGGAGACAAGTACACCATTATACAATGGTTCCTTGCACATATAAATGCCCGTGCTTGACAGCGGGCCCCAGCACGGTGGCTTGCTTGTGACCCTCCATGGTGACCAAGCACTGAGCCACCCTACCCCTGCTGCCAAATGGACATGATATCCCAGTGCGTTCAGCCTGCAGCCAACACCTGCTACAAGTCCCCTACAAACCTATAAAGCTGGCCAATGGGGGTGTGGGAGGGGACAGACACTCAACAGAGTAAGGAGGACACAGGTTAATTTTCAGTTCAGCTTGAAGATCCAGACCTTCTTTGAACCATGAGATACCGTTTCTGCAGTTGGGAAGCTGAGGCACCCAAGGTAAAAATGGTTTTCGCGGGTTTGTAGGAGCAGCCAAAGCCTATCCGCTGTGGCCTCCTCTATTCTGTTTTATATTTCACTGTGCTCTGGATTCAATAATTTTTTTTATTTATTTTTGAAAGACAGAGAGAGAGAGCGTGAGCAGGGGAGGGTAAGAGAGAGGGGGAAATACAGAATCCAAAGCAGACTCCAGGCTCTGAGCTGTCAGCACAGAGCCTGACACAGGGTTAGAACCCACGAATGGTGAGATTATGACCTGAGCTGAAATCGGACACTTAACCAACTGAGCCACACAGATGCCCCACTGTGTTCTGCATTCAAATTCTGGGTTTTGACAAGACTAAAGACAGAAGGAGCAAAGCTAATGGTGAGGCTGCTTCTACGGTCATACAAGTCCTTGGTTTACAGGGAGGACAGGATGATCCCCAAATGCTCCTTGTTCTCAACAAACCACAGTAGCTTGATTTCTCCACCTTGCCTTAGAGTCGCCTCCAGTGAGCTTAGCAGAGGCCCCCCTCCCCTGCCCAGCATCACCCTGACGAAAGGAGGGACAGCCTTCCCTCACCTCCTAAACCCAGCATTCGGCCACCCCCCCCTCCACACACACCATGCCAGACTTGCTGGGGACCTGGTTTCAGGTTCTGCAGTCCCCTACCTCTTCCCAGCTCGTTTTCTCCCCCAGGCAGGTTCCCCCCCACACACACCCCCATCTTTCCATCCATCTCAACATAATCAGAGAAGCACCTGGTTCTCCCCACCGAGCAGATCACTCATCCTCTGGGAAAGCCACGAAACCACTACCAGCCCCCCACTCCCAGACCAGTGGTGTCTTGTGAGGACTACCTTACCAGGAGTGGACCACCTTGAGGCCTCCCAGGACCAACAGCAATGGCACTGTTATCCCCATTTAACCCCCAAGGGTAAGTGAGAGGAACATGGCTCAAGTCAGAATACCCTGCAGACGATTCAATTATTGTTTTTTTCCCACATATATTTAATGAGAACCTTCCTACAAGAGCAAGTGTCAGAGTCCCAGCAGCAGGAGATGAGCAGAAAACAGAGACACAGGTTCCCCTAAGGAGTGGATCTGAAGGTAAGGAGCTGCTTTTCCCAACAAGACGGCTGGCTTGAGTTTCAGAGGCGATTTGCAAGGGCCAGCTACTTGCTGATTTTGATTCTGATATACAACTTGGATGCAGGAAGCCTGGCAAGAATGCTCAAACAGGGTTAATGTACTCCTTGAAAGCCCTCCTCTGTAGTCATTATCTACATTCCAGGCCATTCTCAGGTGGAGAATCAGCAAAGCCTGAGATTGTGTGTGCTTCCTAACCACAGGGCACACCGAATTTTGAGTTAAGAGATCTGCTTTCTAACTTGGAGGACTCGGCCAAATAAACTCCCCAAGCTTCAGTCTTCTCATCTACAAAAAAAGGACCTTTATCTGTATCTATCACACAAGACTGCTCAGAGTATCAGATACAACCACACATGGATAAAATAAAATAAGTACAGTGGTAAAGACCGCAGACAGGAGTATTATGGACGAGGGGCATTTGAGACATGCATTCTAGTCCTGGCTTTGCAACCAAGTGACCATGTGATTTTTGTTCTGGTCATCTCGCCTCTCCGGGCGTTGGTTTCTTCCTATGTTAAGTGAAAAGAGATTTGCAGCCCCAATCGCTCCTTGCAGGACTCCCACCTGAGCATAAGTTGGGCGCAGCCACAGGTAAGGAAGGCCACGTAGGAGGGGTTGGAGCTAAGTTGTGCAATTGAGCAGGGTGTTCCTCCTAGCCTCAAAACCGGATCTGGGTTGTAAACACGCCACCACTTCCTCTATGGCTCCAAAATAACATCAACATTGGGGTGGGAATGGAGACAGAGAGCGGCCCTACCCTCCTCATCCTCTGCCCCAACTCGTAGGTCCTGATCTCGAGGCTGTGCGACACACGCGGAAAATCAGCGTGCTTGGGAGTACTAGACTCACGGCTGCATATAAAAGTCTTGAGCCCAGGGTCAGACTTTGAACTACCCTCCTGTGTCCTGCCCCTTCTAGGCCATCAGGGCTCAGGCTGGAGATAAAGCGAGGCAAAAACCACCCAGAGGTCTTGGCGTCCCACATTTTTATCCAGATGGAGTCACATTTAAAATAGTAACAAGGACAGCCGTGAGGAGAAGGAAAAAAAAAATCCCAAAAGCCTAACTGAACTTCTTTCTGTTCTTTCTCCCTTCATTGCCTACCCAAATGCCAGGAGCTGTCTGCTCTCCCGCCCTGCCCCCAGCCTACCCAACCCGTTTCTCCTCCCAGCACCTGTAGGCAACGTAGGTAGATTACAAGCCCTTGCACTAGGTTCTAAGTCCCCTGCAGACTTTGATACTTCCTCTCTGGTCACATTACTCAACCTCATCTTCCTCCCAAACTATAAGCAGCAGGAAGCTAACAAGGGGCTCACTCTGCTCATTTGTGTGCCCAGGGCCCAGCATGATCCTGGCATATAGTGAGTGTCCAGTGATACTTACAGTATGAATGCAAATGAATGAGGGGAGGGATGACGCCCCCACCTTTGATTGCGGCGTGGGCTTGGAGTGTTTAAAGAGCCAATGTAGCTGAATCTTAGAACCCTTTCTTACCAACCACCTCTCCCACACACCCCCACCACTTCTTTCTTCCGAAGTTGGCTTTTCTGAGTCAAAGCCAGACCCCAGAAGTCCCTGAAACAAAAAAGGGACTCTCCCTGTCCAACACTTGGAGCGGCGCCCTTTATTACCCTACCCATAACTTTGGCCCAAATAACTATCATTCCCCTCACCAGCCAGGGTAAGATAGAAATACCCTCCTGCCCCAAAGAAACAACACTTTCTCCTGCTGTTGCCAGAAACTTCTTTAGTTAAGGCGAAGTCCGGGATAATTGATGGAGTTAAAAATACGGTGCACCCGGAACGGAGAACAAGTAACTTAGATTCTCTAGAATAAATTAAATTCAAAGAGGAGGTTCTGGAAATAGGAGTAACTAACTTTTGCAGAGCAGAAGTTTACATTTGCATCGCATTATAACAACATCTATCAAAAGAAGTCTCTCAGCAACGGGTTCAAAGGGGCCAAAGCAGGCATTATTGACATCCCCATTTCACAGATTTTGAGAATAAAGGCTCAGAAAGGAAAATTACATCACGGGCTCAAAGCCACACACTTTGTAAACGTTAGACTCGAACCTGGCCTCTCTTGACTTTTTCTGATCTCCCTGAGGCAGAGAGAAGAGCCCATGTTTTAAGTCCAGGGGTGGGCAAGGCCGTGAAAACCGGCACAAAAGACAAAACTGCTCAGGGCATCTCCCCCTCACGGCCCAGCCCTGCCTCCCCAGGCGCCTAGCACGGGTGTGGCACTCATTTGCCTTACTCCCACCTCAGGCCTTTGAATTAGGCCACGTGGGGAGTTAGAGAAGAGAGCTCCCAAGTCAAATCCTGTGTTCTGTACTGCTCTAGAAAAACGCAACGAGGGATTTGGTTGTGAACTTTCAAATGGGGGATTTGCTCCGATGAGGAAGCACAGGTTTTAAGGGCTGCCCTCCACTTCCGGCTCCACTGCTTACCTAGGGGTCTTGCCTTGATCTCCCTGCAACACAGCTTCTTCTGTGACAAGAGTGTGTGTAGCAAAAACATCGAAAAGTTCATTATTGTTAGGCAGGCAGACTCAAGGAGAAGAGCTCCTGACCGCTCTGCTGAGGGTCACTGGGAAATTGTCTCCTTTCCCCAGGAATACAGAATGGGACTCCCCTTTCTGGGGTTGGGCAGAATGGGAAGAGCTAAAACTGGAGATTCTTTGAATACCACTGAAAAGTTACATATCAAAGACTTTTATATCCTTCCCTTGGAGCCTTTACAGTAATACAATAACTGAGGGGCGGCTGGGCGGACACACCCAGTTTAAGGATGTGATGACCCAAGTGCTCTTGGCCCTGTCAAGACAAGAAGACACACACCCAGGCTGGCTTTTTTGCCCACCTTTGTCTAATACACTCCACTCAGATCTCCAGAAACCCTCCTCCATTTTCCTGCACCAGTCAAACACAGAGATAAAAATGCTCCCCCCACTTTCCCCCCACACCCCCACCATTGTTCACTCTTCAACTACCAGGCCACTTCTTGATTCTGTCCAGATACCCCCCAACCACTCCAAAGTCCTGAAATCTTGATCTATATACCTCTCCTGAGATGTTGGTCATAGTCTTCTTTCCATTAGACCACAAATCTTATTTCTACTAGAAAACAAAAGTTCAGGGGCACCTGGGGGGTTCAGTCGGTTGAGCATCCAACTTTGGCTTAGGTTATGATCTCATGTTTCACGAGTTTGAGCCCCGTGTCAGGCTCTGTGCTGACAACTCAGCCTGGAGCCTGCTTCGGATTCTGTGTCTACCTTTCTCTCTCAAAAATAAACACTTAAAAAAAGAAAAAAGTTCAACTGAGTAAATTTTAAAGATATCATTGGCTTTATTTGATGATTCACGAATCAGGCAACATTCCATCCAACAGAAAGAACCTCCAGAGACCTGTACAAAATAAAAAACATACAGGCAGAAGGCGGAGCAGGAGGAGGAAGTTATTCATAAAAGCAAAGAATGGATTACTTGTGTGGCAAGGTCACCTTTCCTTAGGGGACAACAGGGGTCTATCAGGCAGATACCTTAGTCCTGCTGACAAGGTAATTCCAAATGGACTTGGTTTAAGAGTCCATTCCTGGAGGAGACTGAAATGATAATGAAGTCTCAGTTTGGTGGCATGGGGCTTGGCATAAGTGACTCCATTCGGGGCCTGTTGTCTTTTTTTTTTTTAATAGTACTTACCTCCTTTTTAAAATTATAATTAGGTCTTTGGACCTATCTCCCTGTCTGGCACTTAATAGACTGTAGGTTACAGAGTTGAAATGAATGGCTGGGGGTAGGGTATAGAATGATTGAATTACTGCTCTGGGGAGACGGAATTTCCCTATCCTAGTGGCCACAACAGAGGATTCTAGAAAGATAGCCGAGGCCCCTGTCAGCACCAGCTGAGTCAGACGAAGGAAGAAAAGTGAGTTCTGCTGTAGCACACTTTCACGTATGACCCGGTCATTGCCAACTGCCGGATGAGAGGGAAAATAGGGAACCGGTATCTGGGAAGGATCCAGCCACTACCTGCAAGGAGCTTGAAGAAGTGAAGACAGAGACCAAAATAGCAGAAATATGCGAATACAGTGTTACATGAAGTAAGGAAGCCATGGGAGGGGGCTCTGCTGCTTTGGTGGCCTATGTGAGCAAAACAGGACCTACGCCTGAAAATGCACCAAGTTTAAGAAATCAAAACTCGGCGGGGGGCACCTGGGTGACTCAGTCGGTTAGGTGTCTGGCTTCAGCTCAGGTCATGATCTCACGGTTCGTGGGTTTGAGCCCCGCGTCGGGCTCTGGGCTGACAGCTAGCTCAGAGCCTGGAGCCTGCTTCTGATTCTGTATCTCCCTCTCTCTCTGACCGTCCTCTGCTCACACTGTCCCTCTCTGTCTCTCAAAAATTAATTTTAAAAAAAACATTAAAAATTGAAAAAAGAAAAGAAATCAAAAGCTAGGGGCACCTGGTGGCTCAGTTGGTTAAGGGCTGACTCTTGATTTCAGCTCAGGTCATGGCCTCACAGTTTGTGGGTTTGAGCCTCGAGTCGGGTTCCACACTATTAGTGCAGAGCCTGCTTGGGCTTTTCTCTCTCCCTCTCTCTCTTTGCCCCTCCCAGCTCATGGTCTCGCTATCTCTCTCTTCCAAAATAAATTAAAAAGCAAAAACAAAAATAGAAAGAAAAAGAAATCAAAACCTAAGGATAACCCATCACAAATAGCCAACTAAGCTTTAGGCTGTAGCCAATCAAATAATTACCTCCCCACCCCCAGCTTCCGAACCTTCTCTATATAATCAGTTTCCCTGGCTCCGGTCAGGGGCCCTCCTAACCACTTAGGTGTTGGTCCTGCTCAACTTGAATTCATTTTTGCTCAAGTGAACTCTTTTCTTTTACTTTATTTTTAATGTTTATTATTTTTGAGGGAGAAAGAGAAAACACAAGCAGGGGAGGGGCAGAAAGAGAGAGGGAGACACAGAATCTAAAGCAGGCTCTGAGCTCTCAGCACAGAGTCCGAAGCAGGGCTTGAACCCAAGAACCGAGAGATCGTGACCTGTGCCGAAGTCAGACGCTTAACTGACTGAGCCACCCAGGGGCCCCAATTTTTGCTCAAAAAAAACCCTCTTAAAATCTGTCCTATGCCCTGGGTTATCTTTTAACAGAAAAGACTGTGCTTTGAAAAAAAAAAGAAAGATAATTAATGGGTTTGGGGAAGGTGAACTGGGGAAGACTTTCCGGGGAAAAAAAGCCCTTTTGAGCAGTGGTTTTAAGTGTGTGTATTTGGACTCATGGGGGGAAAGGGGGAGGGGCGGGGGGAGGCTGAAATTGGTGTTTCCAAAAGGAGCAGGAAGTTATTTTATGCATCTGAAGAGTATGAGAAAAGGCTTCAAGGGAGGAGGGCGGCAGGAAGGCAGGGTGTGGGTTCAGAAAGGTAGGGCGGTGCTGCAGAGGGAGGTTGGGAAGGCCAGGGGCGAGGTGTAGGGAGACCTTGAATGCAGTGCCTCACGGCCGCAAGTCAGCAGCGTGATACAGGGTGGCTTGGCGGTGCCAGGCAGCTAAGGAGGCCCGAAGAGTGTCTTTCAATCACCCGTTTCACCAGGACCACAGCACACCTTCCAAACTGTCACTTGGTCCATCTACCTGCCGAGGCCCCTGCTTTTACCATATGGGATCATACTCCCCACTGCCTCCCATCCCTAAATCTGCCACACTGGCCATTCTGTGCAGTGTCATCAGCTGAATTACCACCTGTTCTACCGATCATTCCCGCCAGACTCAAGACTGCAAGCGCTTTTAATGAGGTCCCACATAAAAAATTTTCTCTGAACCCTTAAACAAATGATATTAAACCCTCCATGCCAGATACATTATTGAAATGGTGATTAGCATTTGGATCGTACCAACCAATCTGTTTAGAGCAAACACATTCTCATTTGGGGTCTGACGCCATGCCAGAGTTAGAAACTGACCACCTAAAGCGGAGCATTAAGTGAAACATCCTTTCTCTTTCAGTGGTTTTTTAAACAAGAACTTCAATGCTAAATTAGCAGTGGATTTTTTTCTTGTATGAATTTTCTTTGCGTTCGAACAGTATGTAAATGACAAACCCAACGAAGTGCAAATTAAGACTATTCTTAATTCTAAAAGGCTGCTATTCTGTGATAATGACGCCATGGAATACCTCACAGCCCACCGAGCGCAGTGTGTGGTTTCTGCCCCCTCCCCTCTCCTGCCTTAGTCCCCTACCAGCAGGGAGGCACCCACTGTGTCCCTTTTTCCCTGCCCACTAAAGTCAGGTCTACCCTCCACCTCTCCTCCTCAGGATTAGTCATTTAATCACATAAAGGGAATAAGAGGTCAATGTGCGCTTAACCCGCTTCGGGGAGCACTGTGGAGAGACAGAAGGCTTCGGTTTAGAACATTCAGGAAACAGCCCACCTGTGTTTAAATCCCAGCCCTTCCACCGACCGGCTGGATCATCTCAGGCACCTTCTCAGAACCTAATTTTCTTCGCTTATAAACGAATTGCTTACCTCGGCAGGTTTAAAGGATTAAATGGGTTGGGCTCAGCCGCTGAAAAGACTTGATCACTAAATGAGACCTATTGTTACTGTGAGGAATTCAGGTCAGATATCGTTGCTAAATGAATCTGGGCATTCAGCACTTGTCAGTGTTTTATTCAGGTTTATGTGTGTCCCTTCGACCTCACCCCTCGGGTGACACGTTGCTCTAAAAGCAAGTCTCCAGTCCGGCTCTACCACATACACACACGTTTCTTAACACACACACACACACACACACACACACACACACAACACGCACACACAGGTGGTCAGGCCCTGCGCTCTGACTTCTCTCTCTCTGGCTGCTTCTTTTCCTGCAGGAAAACCAGGATCACAGGGAAATGCAGCAGTGTTCTGAGGCCGGGGAGGCTACCAAACCCTTGGCCACATCGGGCAACAGACTTGTTCATTACGCAGAGGGACAAAAGACCAGACATCCCTGGGGACCAGAGTTAGCATGCCGTTTGGATGCTGGACTCTTCCAGCTTGCCCATGCAAGCCCATTCCAGCCACCACCTTTCTGAGACAGCACTGATTTCATCAGTGAAAAACTATTTCTAATATGCTAATTAACACCCCATCTGATGCAGATTTAAATAATGATATTGCAAGTTCTTGGTGGAGGGAGCCGTCTCTGGAAGCGTGAATTCTTGCCCCAGGTGCTTCAAATTGCTGATCGCACTTAGAGCGCAGTTTCCTGCCTGGGACCCTTCAAATGTTAACCATACACCCCTCCCCCCCAATCGTGGATTAAAGTTAATTTATATACATGTACATGACCCTGTTTATATTGGAGTGTTTAAAAGTCCGTTACAGACAACATAGCAGCCACGAATAAGGAAAGGCTTCCAGCATCCATGAACAGGAGAGCAATATAAATGATTGTGATTTTATAATAAGAAATACATATTGGTCTTTATCCCATTTCTCCCACACCGCTCTTAAAACCTTTGGAATTTCCTATGTGATAGGAACAGTAAATGTGTCTTTTGATATTCATCACACACCCTGTTCAAGCACCCCAAGAGTTTATGCTAATGCGATGGGAAGCCCCTAGGTAACCTAAAGACTGGACCAGGCTGGTTGCTAGGGGAACAGTCTAAAGTTAAAGGGTTGAACTTTCAGTCCCAAGCAGTGCGGGGCTAAAGGTTAAATCAGTCCCCAATGACTAATGATTTAATTAATTGTGCCTATTTAATGAGGCCTCCATAAAAACCTAAAAGAATGGGGTTCAGGCAGCTTCCAAGTCCGTGAACCCAAGGAGATAGGGATGCCCCCAGAGAGGACAAGGAAACCCCAAACCCTTCCCCCAGATTTGCCCTACGCATCTCTTCCGTCTGGCTGTTTCCGAATGGTATCCTTTTGTAGTAAACCGGTAACCTAGAAAGTAAAACGTTTTCCTGAATTCTGTGAGCCAATTAATCAAACCTGAGGAGGGGGTTGTGAGAACGTGCAATCTACAGCCGGCTGGTCAGAAGCAAAGGTGGCAAACTAGACTTTTGATTTGCATCTGAAACTGGGGGTAGGCTGTCTGAACCCTTGACCTGTGGGATCTGCTACTGTCTCTAAGTAGACAGTGTTTGGACTGCATTAAACCCTAGTTAACCACCTGGCATCACAGAATTGTGTGACATGTGGAAAACCCACATAATCTGGGTGTCGTAGTCGAGTGTGGGGTGTACAGTAAAATGCATGAGGAGTGTTTCTCCTCCAGAACTAAAGGTCCTCCTTCTGTGGATGTATTCAGGCCTGTGATTTATTAAAGGTACTTCAGCCTTGACAGTGAAATACTCCTGTGTTAGTTTGAGAGTAGCCTAAGGCAGTCATTTGCCCTAATCAGAAATTCATGCTGGGGGGGGCGGGGCGCGGTGAGGGGTGGGGAGGTGTCAGCTAGCATCCTAATCAGAAAGCCGGTCCTTGGAGGTCACCATTACAAATGCTTTGGTTATTCCAATCTCAATCAATACAAGTGCCTTATTTTTTCACTAGCACAAAAAATGTTAAAAATGGATTTTCATTAGTGGCTTGTTAATTAGCTTAATGAGTATTAAAAATGGGCTCTCCTGGGGCACTTGGGTGGCTCTAACTTCAACTCTGGTCATGATCTCGTGATTCATGAGTTCGAGCCATGAGTCGGGCTCTGTGCTGACAACTTGGAGCTTGGAGACCACTTCAGATTCTGTCTCTCTCTCTCTCTCTCTCTCTCTCTCTCTCTCTCTCTCTCTGTCCCTCCCCAGTCGTCCTCTGTCTCTGTCTCTCTCCCTTTCTCAAAGGTAAACATCAATTTTTTTAAAAAGGGGGCTCTTGTTAATGAATTCAGAAGTATTCAAGACAAATGGCTTCCCGCAAATATTTTTATAGACACACCCATCCATTGCCCGAACAGGTGAACAGGTATCGGGATACAAATCCTCTAACTACAGAGATGACAACAATCTCTTCCCTGAATGGTCCCGTGTGCTTGCATCTAAGGACTCCCGTTGCTGTTACAGACCATCAGTTTAGCGGAATGCTGCCCCTGGAATGTGGTATCTGCACCTAGTAACGCACATTCAAGGATAGTACGGTGAGATCACCTAAAAACGAGAGACTTAATCTGCCCTGTTTCTAATAAATGATCAGTAAGTGCCCGCATGCATGGTAGAATCTGTCGTGAGGTCTGCTGTCGTTAAAATCTGGCGCTGAGCTTACTTGGCACTGTGTTAGTTTCCTTGGGCCACCTTAACAAAATTCCACAGACTGGGCAGCTCCGACAACAGAAATTTATGTTCTCACATATCTGGAGACTGCAAGTCCAAGATCAAGGGGTCAGTAAGGTTGACTTCTTCTGAGGCCTCTCTCCTTGGCTGGCAGATGGCTGCCTTACCACTGTGTCCTCACATGGTCATCCTTCTGTGCATAGCCACCCCTGGGGTTTCGGGCATATGAGATGAGGGCTCACCCTAAAGGTGTTATTTGAACCTAACCATCTCTTTAAAAGCCTTGTCTCCAAATATGGTTACATTCCCGAGGTACAGGAGTTGGGACTTTTAACATGTCAAGTTGCAGGTGGGCACAATTCAGCCCATAACAGGAAGTCCCTGACCTGTATACCTGCTCGAACTTGGCAGCTACCCTTTTCTATTCAAAAGAACTGGTGATGAGGCAGAACCAAACTGCCTGAGGTCAGTTTTACGTGTGATTACAGAGTGGTCGGAAAACTAGGGTGAGGTTGGGAACAGCGGGTCACACGATTTGTCAGGGTCAGTGCACGAGTTGTGATAGAACCTCAGCTGTGGGCCACAGAGACCCAGGACGTTGTCCTCACCCAGACAGCTGATTTCTCACCTCCGATGGTGTGCCAGGCTTGCTCTTGCAAAGCTGTCAGGAGTTCAGGCTTCTGTGTTGCTCTGCCATCCTAGGGGGCCTCCTTTACGTGCTCCACGATGGCTCACAGGCAGACGCTCATTCCCAACAGCGGGGGGAGAAAAGGCACAAGGTGCACTTAGGGCTTTTGCTCACCTCCCCTTTGCCGGAACTTGGTCATGTGGCCATGCCTACCTGCAAGCGACATTCAGGAGGTAGAGGCACCGTTCCAAGCATCTGTATGCCCACCTACAAATCAGAAGTTCCCTTCGCTCCTCGTGGGGAAAACCACACTGGGAAACAATGAAGAGTCCTTTCCAAGGGTGGAGAGCAGTCAGGGAAAGAAGAGGCCTGAGTATCCACAGCCGACCTCCAGTCCCCGTGCTCTGGTCCTAGAAACATTGAAATACTTCCATGTCCATTGGCAAAGGGCCACTGCTCTAGCCTCTGAGCACCACCCCCAACCTCCACTGTCCCTGTCACCATGGACTCCCCCTAGGATCCAGTAAATAAAGATCGATTACTGCCTGGTCCACCAGGGGCCTTCTGGACCCTGATCCTGCCCAATCGCCCGTGTCTCTTCTGAGAAGTCACTGCCCTTGTCTTACTGATCTTTTAAATATTTCAAATAGAGGTGGTGAGAGCAATGTCTAGAAATCCTATTTTATGGAAAAAGTTGAAAAACTAGGGATATTTAACCAAAAATGTAGGTTTGGCAGGAAGAGCTCAACTATCACCTTTAGATGTTTATAATAACAATCACTACCTTTAAATATTTAGTGTCTATTATGTGCCAAGCAAGACCTGAACTGGACTCCGTGCTTTATGTGTACTCTCTCGGATTCTCAAAGCAATCCTGTAGGGTGGAAATTATTTTCATTTCACCGCCAAAGGCACTGAAGATCAGAGACCTTGAGTTACTTGTGGAAGACATAAAACCAGAGTCAACATGTAAACCCCTGGATGACTGGCTCCAAAAGAGGGAACCTTTTTCCGGGGTGCCATGCTGCTTTGTCTGTGAAACAGGAAGTAAACATACTCACACGCCTCTATAGTGGAGCAAGACTAAGACATTACAGGAGAGCTAGGAAAGTTCAGTTCAAATTTGAAAAGAACTTTGAACAATCGAGCTATTCGAAAATGAAATGTATTGACGAGTTGATAGTAAATTTTTAATAGAAATGTTAACCTAGAAAAGCACTCTTGAAAAAGAACAAATTTGAAGGACTTCTCCCACATGATTTCAAGACTTTCTGTACAGCGATGGTAATTAAGACAGTGTGGTATTGGCATAAATAGAAAAAAATAGAGAATCGAGAAATAGAATCACATATATAAAATGAAATGATTTTTGACAAAGGCACCAATGAAATTCAGTGGAGAAAAGAAAGTCATTTTTTAAGTGGCACTTGTATAATTGATATTTATATGGAATCAATGAACCTCAGCCCCTACTTCACATTATATACAGAAATTAATTTGAAATGGGTCATAAACCTAAATGTAAAGGCTGAACCATAAACTTTCTAGAAGAAAACACAGGAGAATATATTCACAAAGATTGGTGTGGACAAAGATTTCTTAGAATACAAAAAATATATAACAATAGGAGAAAAAGGATTTAATGTGCCTCATTAAATTTAAATTTTCTGATTATCAAAATACATTGTTAGTAAAAATGGATAGGCAAGGCACACACTGGGAGAAATATCTCTGACAAAGGACTCAAAAAACGATAAACGAAGAACTCCTACAAATTTATAATAAAAAGACAAACAATATTTTTAAACGGGCAATGAACTTGAACAAGCTTCACAAAAAAGAATGTATGTGTGGCCAATGAGCACATTAAAAGGGTGCTCAGCCTTGTTGGCCAACAGGAAAATGCAAATTAACATCACAATGGGCTACCACTACACACCTATTAGTAAGGCTAAAGTTTTTCAATTCTTTTTTTTAATGTTTATTTATTTGTTAATGTTTTTACTTATTGAGAGAGAGAGAGAGAGAGAGAGAGAGAGAGAGACAAAATCTGAAGCATGTTCCAGGCTCTTGGCTGTCAGCGCAGAGCCTGACACGGGGCTCGAACTCATCGACTGGGAGACCATGACCTGAGCCGAAGTCGTACGTTTAACGGACTGAGTGCCCCCCAAATTTTCCATTCTAACAATACCAAATGTTGGACACACTGTGGGCCACCTGGATTTCTTCTGCGTCGCTAGCAAAAGTGCACAACGGTACAACCACTTTGGAAAACGGGCATTTTCTGATAAAGAGTCCCCTATTTTGTGATCCAGGAATTCCAAAAGAAATGAAATCTTATGTCTACAAAAACCAGTATGGGAATGTTCTCTGTGATGTTATTTTTAAGGGCCAGAATTTGGAAATGATGCCAATGTTCCGCTGTAGCAAAATGGATACACAAATGGAGGTGATTCATCCCTCAGGATTCTACTCAGCAATGAATACCATTAAGACACACAGCAACATAGATGAATCTCAAAAATATTATGTGAAAAAAAGCCAGACAAGAGTACACCCACTGAATAATTCCACTTATGGGAAGTCCAGGAAAAGGCAAAATTACTCTGTGGGAATAGAAATCAGCATGGTGTCTCCCTGTGGGAGAAGGGAGGCAGGATGGTCACCTGGGAAAGGATCATGGGGAAATGTCCTGCGTGGTGGCAATTTTCTGCATTTTGATCAAGCCATTGGATCCATAGGTATATTTGTCAAAATGTTTCAAACTGTACATTTAAGGTCTGTGTGTTTTACTGTACTTAATTATACCTCAATTAAAAAATAAATTTAAATTTAAAAAGGATCAAATTAGTTGCCTCTCCCAGGATTGTGCTCTTTGGCACTGGAAGAATTCAAGCCACATCAGATGCTTGTTGGAAATATGGTGAAGGGCTCAGATGTGAGAGTTCAGATTATGTCATTAAAAAAAACCCCATAAACTCAGATTTTGAGACCGGATGTACACGGCATTGAACTAATCATCTATTTCGGAAAAGATAGCGTGTGTCTTCACTATCCATGTTAGGACACTCAACGTGGGTAAGGAAATTTAGTTCCTAAAATGCTGAAAACGTTTTTAAGTGTTTGTGTGACCTCTTTTCTTAAATTCTTCCTCTATCCAGCCTTATCTCGACTTCCCTCATGACACCCAAGCCTTTAACCATTCTATGTTCCTGTCTTAGAACATGCAGGGTTTGCACATTTCCTTTGTTAAACAACCTCCCCTCCTCCACTTCCTACCGACTTCTGCCCCGCTTTGAAGATTCTACGCAGAAGTCAACCACACCAGGAAGGCTTCTCTACAAACACCACTCCCTGCCCTTTGAGTTCTATGCCCGTCTTAGACTTACCTGCTGCGTAGCATTTACACGGTGCCAGATGATGCCACAGTTTCCTCCCGCTCAAAGATTTTAGTTCTTTGAACATCGATTCCAGACTTGAAGATTGAAGAGAAACAGGCAAGCCTTCAGTAATAGGATCTTTATCAGGTTCTATGTGAGGGAGACCGAATGAATGAAAGAGACGTGGCAACTACAGTTGATCCTCCAACAATGAAGAGGTTAGGGGTGCTGACACCTTGTGCAGCAAAAAATCCGTATTACTTTCAGCTCCCCTAAAACTTAACTACTAATAGCCTACTGATGACCAGAAGGAAGACTTACTGATAACACAAACAGTGGATTAACACATATTTTGTATGTTATGTGTATTCTATACTGTGTTCTTCTAGTAAACTAAGCTAGAGAAAAGAAAATGTTATTAAGGGCGCCTGGGTGGCTCAGTCGGTTGAGCAGCTGACTTTGGCTCAGGTCATGATCTCATAGTCCATGGGTTTGAGCCCTGCATCAGGCTCTGTGCTGACAGCTCAGAGCCTGGAGCCTGCTTTAGATTCTGTGTCTCCCTCTCTCTCTGCCCCTCCCCTGCTCACTCTGTCTCTCTCTCTCTCTCTCTCTCTCTCTCTCTCTCTCTCTTTCAAAATAAAGATATAAAAATTTTTTTAAATAAAAAAGAAAATATTAAGATAATCATAAGGAAAATACATTTATAGTACTACACTATATTACAAAAAAAACCCATGTTTAAATAAACATTAAAAAAAAATTTTTTTTAAAGGCAGTGCCTGGGTAACTCAGTCAGTTAAGCATCTGACTTTATGATCTCATGGTTTGTGAGTTCAAGACCCACATTGGGTTCTCTGCTATCAGCATGTAGGGAGTCTGCTTTGGATCCTGTCTCCCTCTCCCTGCTTCCCCTGGCTGCACGCACTCTCCCTGAAAAATAAACATGAAAAAAAAAATTTTTAATTAAAAAAAAATTTTTTTAATGTGTTTAAGAGGACATGCATTGTTCACACCCATGTTGTTCAAGAGTCAACTGTACATTACTTTAAATTAGGTCAGAAGTTGGGGTGCCTGGGTGGCTCGGTTGGCTAAGTGGCCGACATCAGCTAAGGTCATGTTCTCACTTTTCACAAGTTCAAGCCCCCCATCAGGCTCTGTGCTGACAGCTCAGAGGCTGGAGCCCACTTTGGATTCTGTGTCTCCCTCTCTCTCTGCCCTTCCCCTGCTTGTGCTCTGTCTCCCTCACTCTCAAAAATCTAAAACATTTTTTAAAAATAAAAAAAAATAGGTCAGAAGCCACAATATCAGCTGACTAGTAGGAGGCAGCTGAGACCATGGAACTTGGGTGAAGCTGGAGCCCTGCAGCTTTGGGGTTGGATAGGAAGGGACTAAGTCCCATGGTCACGTGAGAACGAGTCTCTGTGCATGTGCTGGGCACGGGGGTTTGAAAGGAAAGGATTAATAAAAAATCTAGGCTAAATACAGAAGCTAATATTTATGGAGTGCTTTCTCTGGTGCCAGATTCTATACTAAAAACTGTGTTTCCATTAATCTTATTTAATCCTCATTATAACTCTCTGCAGAGAGGTTAAGTACTATGCCCAAGATTTTGCAGCCAGTAAGTCAGAGAACCAGGTCTCATTTCTGGGTCTTTTGATTCCAAAATCCATACTTTTCATCACTGGCCTCTAACTGTTCCCCAGAAAGGAGTTACCCAAGTCTTTTCACCTTGTCTCTTGTTCTAGGATCCTCAACCAACCCAAACTGACAGTCTCCTTTCCCATTATTTTTTAGGTTATCTGAAAAGAAGCATCTGCAACATTCCCCACCAACCTGGTCCAGGGTCTCTAACATCTTTAGCCAGGATGCTCATCTCTGTATTTAATGAGTTCCTCCCCCTCCCCTGCCTTCTCTTGTTTTATCATTAGTAGATGAACTTGAGGCTCCAGTTATTTCAGTGGAAGAAGAAGGAGGCAGAAACTGCTGGTGCATCCGAATTCTGCCAAGTTTCACTAACAGTGTGGTCGAGAACCATATAAAGGAGGTTGATGAAGGGACATGATGAGAGAAAAAGACAACGTGTATCAAGGAGACTGGGGGGAAAATGGATTCATTCTCATTAAGGTATAAGCGCAGTAGACCACAGAGTATGATGTTATGTGAAACTGTGGTCTAGCCAAGGAAAACACAAGGAAGCACGTGCAGTAGTGGAAACCATAGCGATGTGACGCTAAAGTTTTGCAATAGTCTTCTCCACTTTGTCACTGCGTCTAAGTAAACTAAAACCGTGTCAAATATATTCGGCACTTGCTGGGAAGTCATTTCTCCATCCTCTCTTCTTCCTTCTCAGTAGTACATGTGACTGTATTACGGAGACATCCTTGCTTTCAAAAACAGTGCTGTGAGAACCCAGAATATGGGTCCTGCTTGCTCAAGAACCTGACCTCAGTCCTCAGAGTTGCAACCCAAAATGACTCAGACCGCTGGGCCGGTGCGTGGGAGGTTTGAAAGCTGTATTCCAAGAGCGAGGAACAGGCAGAGCACATGTTGAAAACCACGTCACTTATTTAGCAACAGTTAGTTTTTTTTTCATCACCCCATTTTCTTCAACCAGGTTTAATTAAGAAATGAGACTCAAAACAAGTACTTTTTCATAGATCAGAAAGCAGAGAGAAACAACCAACGTATAGAGTGTTAACCCAAGAGAACAAGGCTGAGTAAAACGAAGTGGGGTATCCTTGGCAAGGTGAGCTGGATAAGAACACACACACACACATAAATGAGTAAAGGATGAGCTGTGTGTGTGCTACACCTGTCTCAAGTGGTTTCTAAGGAAGGACGAAGAAAGGAAATTGAACTGAGCCAACATTGGACACTTTATCTCACCTGACGGCTTAAACACACACGCCAGTTCCAACGTCTCTTTTCGTTGCCTGTGAAGCACCACATGTGCTTTGCACAAGTCTAGAAACCGGAGCCGGAGTTTCTGGCTGTTGCTTAAACTTTGTAACCTTTCCAAGCTCACCTCCGGGCAGATATCTACTGAGCAGATGGGATGGTGAAATTTCCCAAGGAAGCCGTTGGCTTGAACAACAAACGGGGCCACCCTAGAGATGGGTCCACGATGGGAATGCCGTGCTGGCACTGAGGTGAGGTGGGAGGAGGGAGACTGTCTGCACTTGATGGTGCCCACTGATTAAGGAAGACCAGAGGACACCAAAGCTGTAGGCTGGTCCATCTTGGGTCAGAGGTCATTTTGGATTTAAACGACTGGAAGGAGGATAAAGACCAATGACTTAGGCTGGTTCAGGGACCTACACTTGGGCAGAGTTGGAAATTCAGTTTTATTGAGGCACATTCACTGATCTGGGCCATTATTAGTTTCTTGGGTGTTGTCCACTTGCCTTTCAGACAGTCCCCACCCCGCCTCTCACCCTGTTCTGTGCTCCCATGTGCTGGGGGATGCAACAGAATCCTTGAGCCTCTGGTTTGGGGTTGGCTTTGAGGCACTGAAAGGGGATCACGGTGTAACAAATGGGGCATTCAGGAGGTTCTTCTTCCCAGTTTCCTACTTTCCAGAATGGCTGTGGGATAGCCACACTGTTCTGATGAAGGCCCAGCTTGGGTGGGCGGCCCTTTTTGATACAGCTCCCTTCCCTGGGTTCCAGAAACTGCTTCTTCATGTATGTTCAAAAGGACAAGAGGAGGGGCGCCTGGATGGCTCAGTTGGTTAAGCTTCGACTTTGGCTTAGGTCATGATCTCAGTTTGTGAGTTCCAGCCCTGCATCGGGCTCTGTGCTGACACTTCAGAGCCTGGAGCCTGTTTGAGATTCTGTGTCTCCCTCTCTGTCTCTGCCCCTCCTCCACTTGTGTTTTCTCTCTCTCTCTCTCTCTCAAAAATGAATAAACATTAAAAAAATGTTTAGATAAAAAAAAAGAGGACAAGAGAGGGCTAAGCATTTCCCGCCATGACTAATGCAGAACACTGCTCTACTCCTTGCAGATTTCTCACACTTTGTAAATCACAGCTTTATCAAACTCTCCTTAAAATATCTGATCTCGTGCACTATCTCAGAACACTTGTGATATTCAATCAACCTGACATTCAGTCAACATTCATTAACTGACAGCATGGAAATTAGGATGAGAATGACTGTCCCTAAGGTAAGTTTATATGCTGCCTATGATGTTATCTTCTGGCTTTATTAGCTTGGATAGTTGCAAAGACAACTTTCAAAAGCTCTTAATTTTATCCTCTGTGACTTGCCTCTAAGCTGCCGTCAGACGGATGGTAGTATTGGGTAATAATCTTGTTAAATATGTATAGGCGTTAGATACGCTTGCTTTTTTTCACTCAACTCTGAGAATATAAAACTAAACTGTATTAAGCAGCAAGATAGTAAGAGAATCTAAATATTAATAGGCCATAGTACACTGATTCAGAGCACAGGTTTTAAAGGCAGGCAGATAGGGATTCGAGTGCACCACCACTTGGCTGTGTGGCCTTTGGAAAGCTACCTAACTTCTCTTGTATGTTTGTTTTTTCATTCACAAAATAGTCATAATAACTGTACCTACTTCTTAATGTTTGTTGTGAAGGTTGAATGAAATCTTGAACATAAAATAAGGGTATAGTGAGCACTTAAAAATGATATATATTTTTTAAGTTTATTTATTTATTTTGAGAAAGAGAGAGAAGGAGTGGAGGAGGGGCAAGGATAGTGAAAGAGAAAGAGAATCCCAAGCAAGCTTCATGCAGTCAGCACAGAGTCTGACTTGAGGCTCAATCTCAACGAACCGTGAGATCATGACCTGAATCAAAAACAAGAGTAGGACGCTTCATCTACTGAGCCACCCAGGAGCCCCCAAAATGGTCGATATTATTACCACTGGTAAAATGTTGTTAAAATAATGATACACTTGAAAAAAATTTATCTCATTGGTTCATTATAAAGGTTAAATGAGCTAATATCTTTTAAGTGCTTAGAACAGTACCTGGTACATAGCTTAAAGTTACATGAGTATTGGGGTGCCTGGGTGCCTCAGTCAGTTAAGCATCTGAGCTTAACTGAAGCTGAAGCGACCTCAGCTCAGGGCCTGATCTCACAGTTTGTGAGTTCAAGCCCCATATCAGGCTCTGTGCTGACAGCTCAGAGCCTGGACCCTGTTTTGGATTCTGTGCCTCCCTCCCTCTCTGTCCCTCCCCCATTCGCTCTCTGTCTCTCAAAAATAAACATTAAAAATATTTTAAGTTACATGTGTGTTAATTAATACTTAAATGATATTTAAGTATAAACACCTAGGTATAATTTGATTCCTTTTTCTCTGCCTTTTAATTATTCTCAGTCTCTGCTTAAACTACTTTTGGATTTCCCTCCAGGCTTAAATAGAAAAGAAACTTCTAACTTTATCCTGAAATTTCTCTTGGAGTCAAAACTTTCCTGATCACATGATTTTTTTTTAAATAAGTCTTTATTTATTTTGAGAGCAAGAGCATGTGTGTGCACACGCCAGTGGGGGGTGGGGGGAGAGAGAGAATCCAAGCAGGGTCTACACTGTCAGTCCGATGTGGGACTGGAACTCATGAACAGTGAGATAATGACCTGAGCTGAAGTTAAGAGACAGATGCTAAACCTCAACCACCGAGGCGCCCCTGAGGTTCTGATTTCTAAGCATCATGTCTGCTTAGGATCAGAAGTGATTTCAAGGCAACTTTTTTGAATATTTCATTCTTCACATTCCTGAATGAGATCTTAACTACCTTTGCACTGCTGACTGGCTGGATCAAGGTGGGGGCTGAGGGTGGGGTGCTGTTCCTAGGACTCCCTCCTCCCGTTTAATTTCCTGGAAAAGCTCACAGAATTCGGGTAACCAGTTTAGTTGCTAGATAACTGGTTTTTTCAAAGGATATTGGAGGCTGTAAATGAGTGGCGGGATGGAGATTCGTAGGGTAGGATCTGGAGGGGAGGGTTCTGAGCACAAGAGCTTCTGGCCCCGCCCCTGCCCCCACCCTCGCTGTTGGGGTCTGGGGTGCACCATTATCCCAGAGCACAGATGGGCTCTTGCTCACCAACACAGAAGCTCTCCAAACCCCATCTTTTGGGGTTTTAATGAAGGTTTTGTTACATATACATAGTTGATCAGATCATTAGCTGTTGGTGATTCAGCCTCTAACCCTTCTCTCTTCCTGGGAAGTGAGGAGTTTGGGGCTGAAAGTTCCAACCCCCTAATGACCGTGGTTGTTTCTCCTGGCAACCAGCCCAAATCCTTCGGGGCTTTCCAAAATCACCTTATTAGCATAAACTCAGGTATGGTTTAAAGGAGCTTGTTTGGAGTCACAAAATATACTTTTACCTCTCATATTGCTATGAAATTCCAAGGGTTTTAGGAACTCTACATGCCAGAAATGTGGATGAACACCAAATGCACGTTTCTTCTAATAAATCGCAGTACTACATTTCTCTAAACAAGAAGGGCAAGAGGTGACCCAAGTTCAAACGTGGCCGAATCCAGGGATTCAAATGACGACATAAGAACTATGGTTTTCACCACCTCTTAGTTCTACAGGCAAGTAGTTCTGCTGGCTCCAGACAGATTTTCTCCAGGCAACAACAAAGATAATCACTAGTTCTCCCTGGTTTATATCATCCTTAGAGGTAATGAGAAAAGAGAGACCCTTCTCTCCCTAGCACATCATTCAGTCCATATCACTTCCCGGAGAGGACCGGGGTGAGGTCACATGCCCACCTGTCTATATCCCAGGACTGTTTAGTGAGACGATGTGCCCACCATAGTCCCATGGTGTGGAAAGAGCCTTTGTCAGAAGGAAGGTCTGGAGAACAGCTATCCACAATAGCCTCTAACCCCATTTGGCCAGAACAATTTCTGTACTCTCCAATACAAAGCTGTTTTAACACCTATGGGGCTCAATCTATATTCAGTTTGGGAAGAGGAGCATTGTGGGTTTGATGACATCGAGGTCAGGTCAGAGGTCGTCCTGCCTGCCCCATCCCTCTCAGAACTCTTTGAACTTCCTAGTAGACCACTGGTCACTGGTGATAATCTACCTAGCGATTACAGTCTGGATGTAAAACAACGAGAGGGCCATTCCGTTGCGCTGCCTCCCCAATTTGCCCTCCTCCCTCCACAGATAGTAGCTCAAGGCACACCTGTGAGACAGGAAAAGAAGGGTCTTGGCACAGAATAGGTCATGAACAACAGCCACGTTTCTTTTCATACTCTCAGTTCCCCAATCTGCCTTTTCTTTCCGTTGGGGTAGAGCCAAAAAGACAGAATGAGAAGACATCCGCAACGTCTATTCACCACTCCTCTGTGACAACTCCGTGATGTCTCTCTGTTGTTCGGTGAGGGCGTTTCTGACAGCTGGCTTCTATAATTCCTTCACTAGATAGGTTCACGTTAACAATCAATTTTTAAAAATATCTTTTGTAGGCACTCTGACACCTCAGCCATTTAAAGAGAACATACTAGGCATTTTCCAAAAAAATAAATGGTGATTTCTTTAATACAGCTTCTCCCATTCAAACACACTCACAAGTATGGTTCACCTGAAAAGCTGCAGCCAATGATCCTAGACCTGAGATTCTCATTTTCCTATTCCCAGAAGCCCTGGCCTCCTTTATCAATACTCTTTCAAAACCTCCTACAAATTGTTCCCTCCAGGAAGTCTTCCTTGATTCATCACTGCCAGATCTAATTACATATTTTTTCATCATATAAATGTTCATTGTAGGTATAGTTCCAGTTAGGCTCACCACCGTCTCTTATTTGTATACAGATTGTGAGTTTCAAGAGTCTTGGGTTGTGAGTTATAGATGGGTCCCCCTCTCCAAATAGGTGACAATTCACGAGCAGGGCTTTTCTCCCTGTGTCTATATCACCATACTTTCCCATTCCCCTTAGCCACAGGGTTGTTTTAAGCAAAGACAATGGAAGAACTTAAGCAAAAGTGTAGCAAAAGATTCTGGGCTCTGCAAAATGCCAGAGCCGAGGGGAGTTATTTACTAGCTATATGGAGAAAAAGATCAATATGTAAAAGCTTAATTCTCTTACGTGAAAAAGTGATGATGAATTCTTGAGGGTTTCTGTGATAATTAAATAAGTTACGTATTCAGAAACATTTAAAGATGCTTGAAGATCCTTCAAGAAGTACTTGTTTCCTCAGTGATATGATTGAAGAAGGTTCTGAGTCTATGAAATAACTTTCTCATTTGTTGTTGAAATACTTCCTGCCAAATTAGAAATAAGAATAATGGGGCACCTGGGTGGCTCAGTCGGTTAAGCATCTGACTTTGGCCTCAGGTCCTGATCTCCCAGTTTGTGAGCTCGAGCCCTGTTTCAAGTGAGCACAAGCCCCACTTTAGATGAGCCCCACTCCCCCCCGTAACTCTGCCCCTTGTGAGATTCTCTCTGTCCCTCTTTCTCTCTGCCCCTTGCTCACTTGTGCTCGAAAGAAAGAAAGAAAGAAAGAAAGAAAGAAAGAAAGAAAGAAAGAAAGAAAGAAAGAAAGAAAAAAATTCCAAATGATCTTGGAGCAAGTAACAATAAACTTAAATATGTGATCAATACACAGCCATGTATCCCATCTCTGCTCCTTCCCTTACCTGGGCTTAACACCATGAACTGGTCAAAGTACGTCTCACTTGGCCTGTGGTACACCTCAAAATTCTCAACCCAGGACTCTAGGGAGACCCTAGCAATTGCCTGGAGTTTGTCCACTCATGCTAACACATACATCATTGACACTGGCTACTTTCAGAAGGGCAGAATTTGATTTCAAGAAGAGAGTAAAGGAACATTTGTTGCTGGGTGGAGATGTTAAGAAACAGAGAAAAAGGTACAAGTTCTCTGGCCTGATAGTCTCTAAAATGTTACCTTTACCTGGAGAGGTATTCCCCAGGGTCCAGCTGAGAAGATGGCCCCATAGCCTATTAAATAAAATAATGAGTAATTGTAAAGTACTTGAAGTAACAATATGGTATGGTAGAAAATAGCATGAGGAGACCGACCGGCTCTGTGGAATGCCTCTCTAAGGAGGTGACATTGGACTGGCATCTAAAGAATGGTCTATGTGGACCAGCCATTCAAAGAAGAATGAAAAGAAGCCATTGGGAAGGTTACAGGCCAGAATCAACTTGGGCTCCTCAAAAGGTGGCATGAACCCAGCAGAGCGGGAGGAAAGTGAGCAAGGGGGAGGAGGGTGACCCAGGATGAGTCACAAAGGTCAGCAGGGCCAGATCACACAGAATTTGGGGGCCTATAATAGGAAATTTGGGGAGACATTCAAGGGCTGCTAGGGTAGTTACCTGATCTTGATCATTTAAAAAAATTTTTTTAAATGTGTATTTAGTTTTGAGAGAGAGAGAAAGACTGACAGAGGTGGGCAGGAGAGGGGCAGAGACCCAGAATCTGAAGCAGGCTCCGGGCTCTGAGCTGTCAGCACAGAGTCTGATGTGGGGCTTGAAGTCACAAGCTGTGAGATCATGACCTGAGCTGAAGTTGAACACTTAACCCACTGAGCCACCCAGGTGCCCCTGATCTTGATAATTTTTGAAAGCCTTCTCTGGTTACTGTGGGCAAACTGGGTGTGGGTGTGGGTGGGTCAGGAATTGGAGAGACAGGTTAGGAGGTTAAGTGAAAGAGGATAGTGGCTTAGTCTGAGCAACTTACGTTGTGGAAGTTGACATTATAGGACTTGCGGATGCACCCAGCGTGCAGGGACCAGGAGAAAAGAGGGAACACGGCTCCCAGTTTCTGGATGGTGGCACTACTTACCCAGACAAGGGCTCACAGGAGAACTGTTGAGAGCAGAGATGATTTTCTTACAGAACAAATTGATGTGTCATTCAGTGGCCAGTTTCTCTTATCCAATGGGAAGTCTGGGGAACCAAGACAGGGAAAAAATCCAAGATAGAGAACAAGAGGGAATGTATGCTTTTATTTGGGCCATTCATTCGTTTATTCACCAGATGTAAACTGGACACCAATCATGTGCCAAACCCTCTTCTTTGATTGCCAAACGTCTTGTGGTCCTGGGATTTCTATCCCACTGGGGGGACAGGGGGTATATGTACACAAAAATAAGTCTGTAATATACCAAGTGGTATAAGTGGTGATAAGTGCTATCTATAAAATGAGGTAATGTAAAGGATAAAAAAATGAAGCATGTGTGCATAAGGGAAATGGTTTGGGATTTTTAAAAAAAATTTTTTTAATGTTTTTTATTTATTTTTTTGAGAGACAGAGAGAGACAACACGAACAGGGGAGGGTCAGAGAGAGAGGGAGACACAATCCAAAGCAGGCTCCAGGCTCTGAGCTGTTAGCACAGAGCCAATGTGGGCTTGAACCCACGAACTGCAAGATCATGACCTGAGCCAAAGCCGGACGCCCTACTGAATGAGCCACCCAGGCACCCCTGGTTTGGGATTTTATATCTGGTAGTCAAAGCCTCATCTAATAAGGTGACATTTAATTGGAAAGCTGAAGGAAGTGAGAAAGAAAGCTCCATGGATATCTTGGGGTGTTCCAGGTAAGGGAAGAGTAAGTGCAAAGGCTCTGCCTCTTGTGTTCCAGGAGCTGCAGGCTGGCTCCTACGGCCGGGCACAGTAACAAAGGGGTGATGCAGTGGGAGTAGAGAGCAGAAAGAGGCTGGGGCCAGTTCTTAAATGCCTAATCCGATAATTGTGAGAAATTTGGGTTTGACTGTAAGACAAGGGACCACTGGAGCATTTCTAACGTTACTGAGGACCCACCAAAGATTCTCATTTGTATTCCTTGTTCTTAGTAAATGAGGGAAAGTTTTATCCCTGGCAAGTTTATAGTGAAGGATAAAAAGTAGACCAGGAATATAAAGACATGAGTGTGTATGTCTCCACTAGCAAAAACCGCCTACGCCAAAATGATATGGACACATCTCTTGCCCAAGCCATTTCATTCTTGAGCAACTTGGGATGCAGCCTTGCAGCTGGCAAATTCTGCTCCAGGAGGGTGTGCTTTAGGGAAAAAAGGAAAGTGCCATTTCTCTCTCTCTCAAGGGTTCTCAACTGCTAAAAAGTCTTATACAACCATCCGTCCAGCCAATCAACCAACCAACCAGTATTTGTTAACCTTCGACCACAGGCACAGCAATGGATTAGGTACTATGACTATATGAGGTTGTGGAAGATTCCCCCTTTCTGTGTCTTCTTAGATTCTGCATTTGTCTATTTGGCCTCCATCAATTACAGGGCCAAACTAATACCCAAAATTGTTTACATCTTCCCTGTGGTCCAGTGTCGATAGACACCTAAAAACCATGTTACAAACCCTCCAACCAATCCTGAGGCCCTATTCCCAGCCATCTCTTTACCTGGCTCACACATCAAACTAGTATTTCCCCTGCCCTAAATCAACTCGAGGCCAGGCACTAGACATCCAAGGACAGTCCCTAGGCCCCAAGGCTCGCTGGAATTACTCAAATGGGTCAATCCTCAGCTGTCTACCCTGTCCTAGCATGTCTTCACCACAGAAATCCCAATAAAGGCTGTGGCCTAGGGGTGCCTGGAGCCTGTCTTCAGATTCTGTCTCTCCCTCTCTCTCTGACCGTTCCCTGCTCACGCTGTCTCTCTCTGTCTCTCAAAAATAAACTTAAAACAAACAAACAAACAAAAGGCTATGGCCTTTATTTTCCCCACACTCCTGCTTCTGTCTCCTGACCAAACCTGGTGCTTCCTTGGGAGTTATAAGCAACAAATGTCTTTCAATGGCGTTAACCTCTCTGTGTTGTCACTCAGCCACCTTTATAAATTAAGACCCAATTGCAAATCCTCTACCCAAAACAATTTCCTTCCCTCCCCACTTCTTTCTTTGACTCAAAAATTTCCTCCTCTTTGTTCTCTACCTCATTGTCTCTTTGTCAGGACTACCATGTGATTTCTTTGCTCATGCAGGCTGATCCATGTTTTTCAGGTTTTCTGAGCCTTGAAAAATGGATACTGGGGCATCTGGGTGGCTCAGTCAGTTAAGCATCCAACTTCAGCTTAGCTCGTGATCTCACATTCATGGCTCTGTGCTGACAGCTAGCTCAGAACCTGGAGCCTGTCTTCAAATTCTGTGTCTTCCTCTCTCTCTGACTCTCCCCTGCTCACGCTGTCTCTCTCAAGGAAGAAAGGAAGAAAGGAATGGATATGGTTGGTTCTTGTAGAACCTCTTGCTTTTCTTGAAGTTCGCTGTGCCTCGACACCACCCCATTGTAGATTGCAGGCTCCCTCTCTCTTATCTGTCTTTGGGCACTGCTTTGATTCTCCTTGCTCTTGATAGTCCTTAACACAAATCTAGAATATCATCAGGCCACTGCTCAGTCTTAGAAATACATTTCCACTCTATTTAGTGCCTGGGAGAAGACGTCATGGCTAATGTCTGCACTTTAAGACTCCCTGTTGAGCCATGGGTCATCCAGCTAAGTCATGCTTTAGTGATAATTAGAAAAGAGGTGACCGACATGGGGATTAGATTTAAAACTTACTTTGTCTGGGAGAGAGATTTTTTTTTACTGCTAATTTATATGACAAATCTGGGAGGCACTCTTGGCTCGCATAATTTATTTCACTGGGATGAGAGGTTGTGTTTTTCTAACTCTTCATTTGAGCTTGCTGACCTGTATAAAGTCAGCAAAATCCGATAACATTGTTCAAGCATCCTTGTAGTATCTATGCTAAATGCTAGCAATTGAGTTCAAGTGGATAGAGTCGGTGTCCTTTGAATATTTATATAGCAAAGTTGACAGAAACATGAAACAGTTTAACATAATACCATGGAATGTGTTCACGAGTTGTAATGATGTATTCACAGTTGCTTCCTAGCTAAACTTCTAGCAATGAAACGCTGATCACCCTCTCCTACCAGACCTGCTGAAATACACTGGAATTGCCTGTTTCTCACTCAATAATGGTGAGAACATTCAGTGACAGCTTCCCAACTCTTAGGGCTGGTCCTCCAAATGCTTTCACCCTGGACTTCCCTCTTAGTGACTGGTGGCTTAGTATTTTGTTTCGATCTTAGGTTTCATCTGGCAAGAACGTGTTAAGGATCTTGGTTTGCCACAGTGTACTTTAACTGAGCCTCCTTTTGTTCTTCAGATATCCCATAAGAGGCCCCTCAATGACATGGAAAGGCCATCTGGTTTTGTGACACATAGCGCATGCATCCCTCAGGAGAACTGTAACCACAGCCCGAGTCCCTATGTCTTTCCATAAAACCAGTTGGAGCAGATCTTAACAACTTCATCCTGCCTTTTATAGGTCAATTAGCATTTATCTGAGTAATTAACAAGGCCAGTTCCCCACTGTGCTAAATGTCTCAAAATCACACAAAACTGGACCTGCAAAATCCTTAATTCAACTCCTGCACCCTGGCACAGGGCTGGGTGTCATAGCCACCCATGTGGGTTTCTCCTTCAGAGCGTAGGAGGAAAATCATTCTGACCTCCAGGAAAGAAATCTCAAGACAAGAAGCAGAGGTCGGCAGAGAGAGATGTCATTGGTGCAACCACTAGAGAAAAACCCCAGGCTGCTAGGTTCAGCTCTACAGGGAAGTGGGAACTGAAGCCAGAGAAAGACCGATTTCAATCCTGTGTCAGTTGACATATACCACCCAGTTATTCATTTGAACTACAGCTGGAATTTATGTCTATATATTTGTGACGTTGAAAATGCAGTACCCATCTCGGTGCTATCTCTCTTGGGCGTGGGGCAAAAGGACTGAGAGGAAGGTTGCCCGTTACTACAGTAACATTTCAGGGAGGGAGGTTGGAAGAGAGAACAATATGTTCCCACATTTGGAGACTTTTCTCTCTTCCTTGGAACTGCTTTTTCTTATTCCCGTATGTAGGGATTTTGCAAATTAGCCATGGGAAAAAAAAAAGCCTATTTCTTAGTCAGCCATCAACTCACACTTTGAAAAGAGAGAAAGAAAAAAGGGCTTTTACTAGTTTGACATTAGCGAATTTATTTGTCTTTGTTTTTTTTTAATATTTTTAAGTTTTATTTATTTTTGATACAGAGAGAGACAGAGCATGAGAGGGGGAGGGGCAGAGAGAGAGGGAGACACAGACTTGGAAGCAGGCTCCAGGCTCTGAGCTGTCAGCACAGAGCCTGACGCAGGTTCAGACTCATGAACACAAGATCATAACCTGAACTGAAGTCAGACGCTTAATCGACTGAGCCACCCAGCCGCCCCTTTAAACAATTGTTTCATGGGTTCGAGCCCCACATCGAAGCCTACTTCTGATTCTGTCTCTCTGTCTCTCTGACTCTTCCCCAGTCACACTGTGTTTCTCTCTCTCAAAAATAAATAAACGTTAAAAAAATTTTTTAAAAGAATTATTTTTAAAGAATGATTAAGGTATAATTTGTGTGTAATAAAATTCACTCATTTTAAGTGTAAATCTTCAATGATTTTTAAAGTTAGAGTTGTACAAAACTCACCACCATCCAATTTTGGGGACTTCTCCATCACCCATTTCTACCCTTAGCCCTGGCAACCTTTAATTTACTTTCTGTCTCTATAGATCTGCCGTTTCTCAATATTCCTTCTAAATGGGATCGTATGGTGTATAATCTTTTGTGACTGGCTGATTTCACTTAGCATGATGTTTTTAAGGTGAATCCATGTGGTGGCATGTATCGGGACTCCATTCTTTTTGGTGATGGAGTAATTTTTCACCGTGTGGATATACCATAACTGTTAATCCATTCATCAGTAATGGATATTTGAGTTGTTTCTAGTTGTTAACTGCTATGAACAAAGCTGAGCATTCCCATTTTAGTCTTCATGTGAACTTGGTTTCTTTTTTATCAGAAACTCTACCTCTCAATTTTATCTTGCCTCTACCCTCAATTTCTTTGCAACATTGAAAATATTCAGAAGACTGTACCGTGGGCTCTAAAGGTGATGCCCAAAGAAAAGATTGTTTGAAAATTCTTTCTACAGATGATACAGTGGGACTAAGAAGTCCTTGTTCTGAAGTAGATCATATTTATTCGCTATATACTCTCAGATGTATTGGTTATAAACGAGTTAACTTCATGTGTGCGGCTTAATTATATCACTCCTGTGAACTTACAACAGGTCAGTTAGCACAGCACATCACAGATAGTAGCCGCTTAGTAAACATTTGCTGATTGATTTAAAACCGCCCTCCATAGTTCCCTTTGAAAAGCAAAGTATCAAAAGCTTTTATTTTTAACCGTTTTTCCATTTTGTGTAAAGAACCAAAGCCCTCTGAGAGAACACGACAAGCTATCTGAAAAGTCCCAGTCCACAATTATCTATCGTGGAAGCCACACTGATCCTTCAGCTCAAGGGGCAAGAGTAATTGTTCTGTGGGCTTGGAGAAGCAGGAGGCATTTTTGCTGGGCCAGTGGGAACATTCGGTCAGCCAATGCACTGAGTCTCCATGAACAACAGTCACAGGAGACGAGCTTTCTCTTGGCAAGGGTCTCCCCTGCCCCTCTTGCTGGCACATTTTCTTAGAAGGTTGACTGGCTTGGATCCAGCATTGGCTAACTGCCTCTCGCTGGCTCTCTGGCTCGCTGTTCCAGGCCTGTGTGGTCAGATTTGGGCTGTTAACTCAACAGATTCCAACCACAAGGAAGAAAGGACCACTCTGTGGTCCTGCTGGCTGACATTTTTCTGTCTTATTAGCTCTGGGCAGCCACTAATGCATGCATGCCTTTGTTCTGTGGGCTCTCGGGTGGCACTTAAGGAAAGCCCATCTTTAATTGGACAAATGAAGTGTCCCTCTCTGGGTTTTCCCAGTGCTCAGGAAAACAGTGCATTAGAAATGCAGTCTGAGCGTCTGCCCACAGCACATGCTCTGTGTGCCTCTTCCCAGGGAGCACTGCCAGGGTCTTTCAGCCAGGTTCTACCACCTCAGCAGTTGGCATTTTCCCACTTTGATGTGGTCATAAGTTGTTTCTGTTTTAATTTTCAAAGCACCTTCTTACACCTATGAACTCAGCACAAGTTTTAGAAGTTAACATAAAACGAACTTCAGCGACTAGAATTCTTTCCCACCACAACGTATTTCATTTCTTAATAGATATCAAATAAAAATTCAATACACTCAATATTTTATTTCATTGCTTGTTTGTCTTAAAAACAAACAAACCCGTATTTTATCAGCTTTATTCTTAAAATGCTGTCATTGCCTCTACTTTTCCTTCATTTGATTTTTTTGGCTCACTCACTGGAGGGCACATCAATTTCAGTTTGCCCAGCAACTTTCCCTTCTGGGAGGAATATCCATCTTCCTCCTGGTAACGCTCTGCCCCACTCCTCCAGCCATATGATCTAAGTAGAACTTTCCTCATCTACTTTGACCCAGAGATAGACAATGACCCAAGTCGACCAATCAGAGCCCTTTCCTGAAACTCTCCCAACTGGAACTTAAGGACACAAGGGCTTATTGCTCTTTGATCAACATATTCTCATATTTGCCTAAGCTGCTCCCAGCTGGGTATTCTCACTTGCAACTGAAAGCCTTGACTTAGATACGTACTCTTTTCCTACAATCTTAGCCAATCTTTCTGGTCCTAGAACTTTATCATGTGTTTTTTAATCAGCAAATTAAAACAAAGCAAAACAAAACAAACTACATGCCATGGTACTTTTGCTTTGCTCTATTTCCCTTTTATAACCTAAGGACTTTTTTTTTGGTTTTGTTTTTATTTTATTTTTTTATGAGGCAAGAAGGGATTAGTGGGCCCTCAGTTAGTTGTATGTGTGTGTGCTTGTGTTTTATTCTCAAGTTAGTTAACATACAATGTAGTCGTGGATTCCAGAGTAAAATCCCACTTTCTAATGACTCTAAGGTTAACAAGATGGAAGAGATGCAGATAAGAAGGTGCTTAGAAACTGCTCACTATGGGAGCGCCTGGGTGGCTCAGTCAGTTGAGCATCTGACTTTGGCTCACTCTGTGTCTCTCTCTCAAAAAAAAAATAAAAAGCATTTAAAAAAAATTAAAAAAGAAACTGCTTACTATGGAACATTGCAGATGACTGGTTGTTCAACTGGAAGAAATTCCAAACAGCCTCCCGGAAAGGTGTGGTGGACGTAAAGCTATTTGCAATTACAATAAAACCTTGGTTTGCAAGCATAATCCATTCCAAAAATATGCTTATAATCCAAAGCACTTGTATATCGAAGCAAATTTCCCCATAAGAAATAATGGAAACTCAGGTGATTCACAACCCCAAGATATTCATACAAAAATGATAGCAGCGTGATATAATACAAAATAATTAAATACAAAATATAAAAATATAAACAGATTACCCTGTACTTACCTTTGAAAACCTTCATGACTGGTGTGAGGGAGATAAGAAAGAGGAGGTTTATTTGTAGGAAGACGTTCATTATCACTAACGGAATCATTGTTATCTATTGGCTCAATGTAATCTTTTTCTTTTCCTGCAAACTTAACAAGGAACCCATCCAATGATGCTTGCCGGTTCCTCCTTTTGAGGATTTCCTGGAAATGTGACATTGCATTGTCATTAAACAGATTCATCGCGTGCACTGCTACAGCCTTATTCGGGTGGTGCTTTTCTATGAAATGTTGTAGCTTCCCACATTTTATGAATCTCCCTAGTCGCATTTGATGGATTCCTCTGCCTTTTTCTTCTCTTCCTTGGCAGATGAGATGTAGATATAGACTTTATTCCTATAAAATCTTGCACTTTTGGCCACTTGAATACCTATTCATACCTCTTTATGCTTTCTTTCTTAACTTCCACTGTAATCATCTCCTTCTCCTTACTGCCTTTCTTTTCCACCTTTTTCTGCATGGGGGCTATTGTATACACTGGCACAGATGTTGACTACAGTACAATATTAATAAACTCTTGTCATAGGCTGTATTTCATGTAACTGGCAATAAGGCAGCAGAGCAAAGGGTCTATATCCACAGGCAGCCTGACCTAGAAGGAAGCAAAGCATTCCTAAGCTCACTCATGTATGGAAAAGCAAAGGACTGTCCATTGGTGCTTCGAAGAGACAAAAAACACACTAGTGCCAGTTGTGGGTACCTTCTAACCGTCTGAAAAAAATCACTGAGTTCTGCTAAATACTGCAGCCTGAGACTGAGCATCTGAGCATGGGAGATGATCACCCACAATCAGAGAGAGAGAGAGAGAGAGAGAGGGAGAGAGAGAGAGAGGAACATTGGCTCAGTTGTGATCACGTGACATTCAGTGTCACGTACTATTACTTGGATTGCAAGACGTCACTCATTTATCAAGTTAAAATTTACTAGCAATGTCTGCTCATCTTGTGGAATGCTCCCAGAAAGTTGCTCACAATCCAAGGTTTTACTGTATTTGAAAAGCTGTTATGAGAAGAAAGTAGAGTTGTCATTTTCTAGGGAATTAATTCCCATGTTTGGAATTAGCAGAGCTGATTTCTGTTCTTTATAAAGAGAAAGTATTTTCTTTATTTCTTTTTCTTGGGGAGGTTATTTATTTTAAGACAGAGAAAGCATGAGCAGAAAAGGGGCAGAAAGCGAAAATCCTAGGCGGGCTCCACAGTTCCAATGAGGAGCCTGATGCGAGGCTTGAACTGATGAACTGTGAGATCAAGGGTCTGATGCTTAACCAACTGAGCCACCCAGGAGCCCCAAAAGAAAGTACTTCCTAATAACCAAAGTTTTCCCCAAACCAGCCTCTTTAAAAAAAAAAAAAAGATTCCTAGACACTTGGAGGTTATCCTTAAGAATTCCTGGATGAGGGATATTACCTCAGACTTTTAATTTTTCAGAGTCTGTGGTGTTAAAGTAGAAATGGAATAATAGAGGAGAGAGATTGTGGACATGGAGCTCTGCCTATAATGAGACCTGGGCTCCATCAGAGATAGGAACCACCCCTTATCCTGTTTCCTGCCCTAACTTCATTCAAATTATTTAAGTGGTGGCCAGAAGATCTTGTCTCTCTGGATCATAGTGTTCTTATGCAAAATGGGAAACTTGAACTAGCTTAGAAGTCTCCAGACCTTCCTACTAGAGATTACAGGAGAGAGGTCTGAGAGGAAATCCCAAAGGTTGGAAAGTTGAGAAAATGCAACCTCCAGTTTTGTTACTGGAATTGGGCTCTTGAACCTGAAACAAGGCCAGACCCCAAAATCAAAGGCAGGGTGGTTACAGATTGAGGTGAGGGGAGACACAGCACTACCGGAAAGTACTTAGGCTGGCCACCTGGAACGATGGGGAGGCCCTGCTTATATAAAGTTCTCACTGAAGTTCCCATTCCCAATATACTAATAAGGGAAAGAAAAAGGTGCTTCATCCTGATTGGTTGGAAGGGCCTCATCCTGATTGGTCAATAATGGCAGGCAACTCAGGCAGCTCATTGGTGGGTTTTGGAGCTTGAGTCCTCTGTGTTAAACCCGGCATGCTCAGCACGCTCATTCTGGCCGCATCCTGGATTTGCTCTGGTAAGAGTAGTAGGTAACAACAGCAGCCAACAGAAAGCACCCAAGGTGCACAATGTTTTTTCTTGGGGCTTGTTCCTGGTTCCTCGCGGTCTGAATAGTCTAGGAGCACTCCAGCTCTCTCTAGCCATCGGGAGTGCCTTACAGCTGGGGAAGTGCATGGAAGGAAGGGAATGGTGGAGAAGGAGGGGATGTGTGCAGGGCTGGTAACATAATTTGCGGAGCCATTTGCAAAATGAAAATGTGGGGTTCCTTAATTAAATTAACAAGGGTTTTGAGACAGCAAGACTAGAGCATTAAGCCAAGTGTGGGACCCTTCTAAGTGTGGGACCCTAAGTGCCCTTGAAGCCAGCCCCAAATATATAACGCCTTGTATGAAATGGGCAAATATACAACAATAGATTTGAGTATAATTAATTTCAAAACTCTCCTTTGGCTGTAAAAGAGAATACTAGAATAAAAAAAAAAACAATTTGAAGCTTCACTGATCATCTATATGCTAAAAACTTTATAATTCTATAAGTAAGCAATAGAAGAAACAAATATCCCACAAATTTCTCTGAATTTCCTAAAATTGGAATGATTGTGGGTTTGGTTTATTATGACAATCTGCTTCCGAAGAAGCTGCCAATTAAGGGGAGTTGCCTGCATTGTTTAAACACATTTTATCTCAGTTTGTCTTTATTCAGAATCACATGCATCCATTTATTCTCTCTTCTGGGATTGGTGTCAGTAAACCATTTTTCTTGTTCTGTTCAGTCAGGGACTACTTATCATAGCTTAAGTACTTTAACTGCCCCCCAGTGTGCAAAGTATTTTAGGTTCTGGAACCAGTCCATAGCTGAGGATGGCTGGTGGGGTGGGGTGAAGGGTCATCTAAAGGAAGGAAATATCATGAGCCAAGACGTGAAGATCAAAACCTTAAGTTAGTCACTAGGTTACCTTGGCAAGCCATTGGCTGTGGGGCTTTGGAGCAGCCTGAGCAGTTGGTCCTGTGCCGAGATGCTTCCAAACTTTATATAAAATGTCTAGATCCCTGGGGCGCCTAGGTGGCTCAGTTGGTTTAGCATCTGACTCTTGGTTTTGGCTCAGGTCATGCTCTCACAGTTCAGGAGATCAAGCTCCACATTGTGCTGTTAGTGCAGAGCCTGCTTGGGGTTCTCTCTGTCCCTCTCTCTCTTCCTCTCCCTCCTCTAGAAAATAAATAAACATTAAAATATAGATAAATAAAATGTCCAGATTCTGATGAAGTCCTACTAAACCCAAGTTACCAGGAGATTTGGGGAATACTGGGGGACGATGGGCTTCATTGTTTATAAAATCAGGAGTGCTGGTAAAAGCAGTAAAACATTAAAATCTTGGAATCCTAAGAAGCTCATGGTCAATAGTAACCAGCTTTACTTGGGAGTGCACAGCAGGAAGGAGGTCAGTCTGGCTGTAAATGTAAGCAAACTATGTTAGATAGGGACATAGACCATTGCTGGCCACTTGTATCAAGTGCAGTTTCCTTCAGGGCATGAATACATGTACTTGGAAGATGAAAAAAAATTATTAAGTTGGCTGGAGAATCCAGTGTGGCTGGAGTATAGGATGTATATGTGGGATAATAGGAGAGGTGAATATAGAAAGGAATCTTGGAGCTAAGAGTGGAGGCACTGTGAATACCAGAGGAGTTTGTCATTTATCCTATGAGCCAGAAGGAGTTTCCCGGCAGAGAGGAGCTAAGAACTGCCCTTTTAAAAATTCGTTAGTCACATCTGGCACTAACAAGTGATAGCTATTGGTATTATCATCTTCTTATGTAATAGTTTAAACAGTATTTAGAAAAAGTAACCACAAATAATGTGTCACAATGCCATTTCCCCAGTGTCCCTGATATGGTGACTTATTTGCCACCATGGTCTCTCTCTTCATTATTTAGGCCTTTCAGTATTGTTTTTACATTTATTTATTTTGAAAGAGTTTATTTATTTTGAGAAAGACAGAACACAATAGGGGAAGGGGCAAAGAGAGAGGGAGAATTCCAAGCAGGCTCCCCACGGTGCCCAGTGCCCACAGAGCCTGACTCAGGGCTCAGACTCAGGAAGCTGTGAGATCATCACCTGAGCCAAAACCAAGAGTCTGATGCTCAACGGACAGAGCCACCCAGGCGCCCCTGCTCAGGCCTTTCAATTCTCAGTAGTTCTCAATGCAGAGATCTTGCCTGCCCTTCATTAAACTGATCCCCAAGGATCTTTCTTAATACTGTTAGAATACTTTGATAAGTTATTTCCTGTTGTTTATTGCTAGTATGTAGATATTCATTAGAATTTTTTTTAATGTTGATATGGTATCCTCTGACCTCCCTAAATGCCCTTAGTCTATTAAATTTGGGTTTTTGGGGGTAGATTTTTATAATCATTTTCCAAGGGCATTATCATGTCTATGAATATAGCACTTTTACATCTTTCTTTATAATCTGTAAGTCTTCTCTCTCTCTTTTTTTAATGTTTATTTATTTTTGAGAGAGAGCGAGCAGGGGAGGGACATAGAGAGAGGGAGACACAGAATCCAAAGAAGGCTCCAGGCTCTGAGCTGTCAGCCAGAGCCCAACGCAGGGCTCAAACTCATGAACCAGGAGATCATGACTTGCCTGAAGTCAGACACTTAACCAACTGAGCCATCCAGGAGCCCCAATAAGTCTTCTGTTACTTTTTAAAATTTCTTTTCCACCTTTTTCACTGGCAAATACAAATAGCATTGTAAGAACAGACAATCTTGCTAATTTCTAGTCTTTGGGGAAGGCTTTAGCTGTTTACTATTAAGTATCACGTTAGCTGAGGGTTTTTATAGATGCCGTTTATCAGATTGAGGGTGTTCCCATCTTTTTCTAGTTTGCTAAAAGTTTTAGTTGGATTTTGTCAAATTCTTGTGCTGCATATATTGAGCTAATCTTATTATTTTCTCCTTTGTTATTTTTTAAATGTTTATTTTGTTTTTGAGAGAGAGAGAGAAAGTGGGAGTAGGAGGGGCAGAGAGAGAGGGAGGGAGACACAGAATCTGAAACAGGCTGCAGGCTCCAAGCTGACAGTACAGGCTCTGATGTGGGGCTCAGACTCATGAACTGCAGGATCATGGCCTGAGCAGAAGTTGGCATTTAATTGACTGAACCACCCAGGTGCCCCTCTTCTTTATTCTTTTAATGTAGTAAACTACATTGATTTTCTATATTGAACCAACTTTGCATCCCTGCATACAACCTACTTAGTCATGACTTATATATTGCTGGATTCAGTTTGCTAATATTTCATTCAATGTTTTTTCCCTTCTGTCTGTGAAAGTTACTTATTTGTCATTTCTTTCATTGTAATGCCTTTCTCTTATTTGGATATCAGAGTAATTCTGGCCTCATGAATTGGAAAGTGCGCAAAATGGGTATTTTTTGCTTAAATGTTTAGATCACTTGATCTAAATATCAAGGCTCTGTTCATTTTTATTCATTCTTGTTTTTCTCTTGGTGACCCCTACCTCCACTTTCAGTCTCTATTTCCTCATGATTCCTTTCTCCCTATAATGCTACAGTTTGGAGATAAATCCCACGCAGAAAGCTGTAGTGAATATGGAGCCCATCTAATGTGTTTTTATTCTTTAAAGGATCAAATCCCTCCTATATATCTTGTCTAAACCTTGAAAAGTGTTGCTTCTTATGTTTTATTCATACTTATCATTGTTTACAATATAAACTGAGTTTGATATCTGTACCCTATCATAGTCAAAACCACAATCCAATATTACTATGTTTTTTAAAATTTATTTTTGATACAGAGAGACACAGAGCATGAGAGGGGGCGGGGCAGATAGAGAAGGAGACAGAGAATCTGAAGCAGGCTCCAGGCTCTGAGCTGTCAACACAGAGACCAATGCAGGGCTTGAACCCACGAACATGAGATCATGACCTGAGCCGAAGTCAGAGGCTTACCCGACTGAGCCACCCAGGCGCCCCATTACTGTGTTTTTTAAAGCTTGCCATTGACTGAGCATTTGTGTGGGAGGAGAGCCGTTTTACATGCACTTTCTCATGTGACCATCACACAGCTCTCTGGCATATACTGTGGTGTTATAGATTGGTAAATGAGACTTGAAAAAATGAAGTAACTTTTCTAAGATCACAGACTTTTTAAGGGGTATATTCAAAATTTGAATTCATCTCTGCCAGAATAAAAACCCAACCTTTTAACTAGTATGTAATTGTGTCATTCTATAAAGATTAAGTTAATTTACATTTGAAAAACACCAAGACCCATGTCTGGCAAGTAGGAGAAATTCAATGAATCAGTAAAGCAGACCTATTCTGATAGAGCAATATAAAGCTCTGGGGAATAGCTAGCCAGTCATTTGCCTGTTTGATTTCACCCAATTCTTCGTTATTCTCTTTGCTGCTCACTATTGCAAGAAACCACCTTTTCCCAGGTTTCCTTCTCCTCTGGATTCAAGAAATAGTAAAGGAATTTCTTTAGGATGAAAGCAGGTGACCCCAAGCAGTACTTCAAATCCACACAATAAAAACAAAGAGCATCAGTAAAGATAATTAGATAATTTTAAAAGACAGTATCAATGTCTCTGTGTTCTTTCTTCTCCTAACTGATTTAAAAAGCAATTGTATGGAGTACTATATGGCAATGAGAAAGAACGAAATCTGGCCATTTGTAGCAAAGTGGATGGACCTCAAGGGTGTCATGCTAAATGAAATAAGTCAGGCAGAAAAGACAGATACCATATGTTTGCACTCATAAGTCTAACAGGAGAAACCTAATAGAGGGCCATAGGGAGGGGAAGGGGGAAAGAGAGTTGGGGAGAGAGGGACACAAACCATGAGAGACTATTGAATACTGAAAACGAACTGAAGGATGAAGAGGGAGGGGGAGGGGGAGGGGGGAAGGGGGTTATGGTCATGGTGGGGGGCACTTGTGGGGAAAAGCACTGGGTATTACATGGAAACCAATTTGACAATAAACTATTATTTAAAAAAATAAATAAAAAACATTAAAAAAAAGCAATTGTATAAACTGGTATCTATCAGATTGTATGGCTGGGCCTATAGCATTGTAATAAAATGACATGAGTTGGTATTCTGATCCACACAAAAAAATGAAGAAGACCGGAAATAGAAGATAAGGCTAATATAACAAACTGTATGGGTATATAACTGATCTCTTTTATCACCTTTTTAAATAGACATAAAATTATATAAAGTAATAATTATAGCAATTGATTGTTGGGTTTGTAACACATATAGATGCAATATGTATAACAATAATAGCCAAAAAGGAGAAGTAAGAAGTAGTTATACAGGAATACATTTTTTCACTGGAATTGAGTTAATAAAGTTAGTTCTGATAAGTGATGATGCATTTGGTAAGCCCTAGAGCAACCACTAAGAAAAGAACTCAAAGCAATATAATAAAAAAAAATTAAAGGAACCAAAATGTTAAAATATACTCACTGAATGTAAAAGAAGAACAGAGGAACAAAAAAGATAGGAGATGGATAGAAGACAAAATGTAAAACGGCAGATGCAAATCCAACTATCAATATATCAATATCAATAATAACACAATATGAATGGATTAAATAATCCAATGAAGCAGGGATTTTCAGACTGTAATAAAGCAATATACATCTATCTGCCTCTACAGGACAAATACTTGAGATTCAAATAAATGAATGGGTTGAAAATAAAAGGGTGGAAAAATATATATCATTTTGACAGAAACCATAAGAAAGCTGGAGTGGCTATACTACAATCAGGTGAAATAAAACAAAAAAGTGTTACTAGAGATAAAGAGGAACATTTTATAATGATAAAAGAAAGCAGCAATCAGTCATCAGGATAAAATTACAATCATATGCCCATCTGAAAACAGATCCTCGAGATACATGAACCAAAAACTGAAGAACTAAAAGGAAAAACAAGCAATTGAATAAGAACAATTGGAGACTTTAACATCCCACTTTCCGTAATGGATAGAACAACTAGTCAGAAGATCAGTGAGAGAAGAGAAGGCTTGAGCAATCTCATCAACCAAAGAACCCTAACAGACATCCATGAAACAGTCTACTGAAAACAGCAGAAGGCACATTCTTAAAGAACATGAAACATACTCCAGGAAAGGTTATACATGAAGCCATGAAATGAGACTCAACAAATTTAAAAGTATTGAAATAATCACCATATGATGTACATTTTCTGACCACAATGGAATGGAACTAGAAATCAGTGACAAATACACAGAAATTAGGCTATGCATTCCACATAACTAATGGTTCAAAGAAGAGATCAAAAGAGAATTTATAAAGTACTTTGAGGTAAATGATGACAAAAATGCAACATTCCAAAACTATGGGATACAGTTAAAGTAGTATTTGGAAGAAAACTAATAGCTGTAAATAACTATACAGATTCCACACAAACCCTATCATATTTCTAACTAGCTTCTTTGCAGAAATTGAGAAGCTAAACCTATAATTCATATGGAAATGCAAGGGACTCTGAAGAGTCAATACAATCTTAAAAAAAAAGAAAAACAAAGTTAAAAGAAAAACAAAGGTTTATGCTTTCTTATTCATAATAACCCCAAAGTGGAAACAACGTTAGTGTCCATCAACTGATGACCAGATTTTAAAAATGTGAAAAAAGCCAACCACAAATGGCCATAGATTATGTGACTGCATTTATATGAAATTTCCAGAATGGGCAAATCTGTAGAGACAGAAAATAGACTAGGGGCTGCCTAGGGCTGAGGGACCTGGAAGAGAATGATAATTGGCACAGGATTTCTTTGGGGGTGATGAAAATGATCTAAAATTTATTGAGGGGATGGAAGCACAACTCTGCAAATTTACTGAAAACCTTTGAATTCAAATGAATGAATTATATCACACATAAATTATCTCAATAAAACTGATTATATATATTTTAAAGTTCTATATATACATTTAAATCTTTATTTTGGGGGGAGAGCACAAGTGGGGAGGGCAGAGGGAGGGGGACAGAAGAACTGAAATGGGCTCTGCACTAACAGGCTGACAGCAGCAAATCCGAAGTGGGGCTTGAACTCATGAACCACGAGATCATGACTTGAGCTGAAGTCGGACACTCAACCAACTGAGCCATCCAGGTGCCCCTAAAGATTATGTATGTTTAATGTATATATATGTATCTTTCTATCTCTTCATCTAGACTTAGAAGATACAAAGGAGTTGACTTGTCATAAGGTAAGGGACAGGTAGCATTTATGTAGGGCATTTCAAATGATAGGGTCCCTTTCTCCAACCACTGTAAAGGTCCATTCTGTAGTTTCACTGTATCTTAGTAACTATAGTATCTGTAGTTAGCTAAGCTCTACTTCCTGTGAAAGATCATTCTGCAAAAATTTGCTGACATATATGCTAAGCTCTGAGATAACTATAAACAAGACAATTCAGGAATACAGTGTGTCAAGTAAGCATTGTAACAGTGCTATAAACAAGTGGCAAGGGAATCTGTCTATAGCAAGGGCACCAAACCCAGTCCTAGTAGTCAGTGAAGTTTTCCTAGAGGAACTTCTATCAAAGTAGAAAGACAAAGGAAAGGAAGTGAGGGGACAAGGAAAACTATCATGGAGAAAAAGCATAAACTAAGGCCGCTGCTTGTTGGAGCATTGAAAAGGGCAGGAGCATAGACTGGAGCATGAGTTCAATTACCAATTATCGATGATTTCCTCAATCGTGCCCATGGAATGAAGCACCCATAAAATCCCAAAGGGTCAGGGTTCAGAGAAATCGGGGACTTGGTGAGAGATGGCACAAGAGAAACAAGCACGGGCCAAGTGATGAAAGCCATCTGTTGGTCTTCTGTTGCCACTAGAACAAATCACCACAAAATGCATGGCTGAAAATAACACAAATGTGCTATCTTATAGTCCCAAAGATCAAAAGTCCAAAATGAGACTTTTGAGGGCAAAATCAGGGTGTTGGCTGCATTCCTTCTTCATATTCACCAGGGAGAATAACTTGCCTTTTCCAGCTTTGAGGGGCTGTCTGCATTCCATGAGCTGTGACACCTTCCTCCACATTCAGACCCCATCACTCAAAACTCGATTATCCATCTCCTTTTCTGACTCTCCCCACTCCTTCCTTTCTCTTGTAAGGACCTTTGTGATTAAATCTCAAGATCCTTACTTTAGTCAATGTTTACAAGGTTTCTTTTGCCATGTAAGTTGAGCTTCACAGGTTTTAGGGATTAGGATATGGGCATCTTGGGAGTGGAGAATATAATTTTTGTCTATCACACCATCTTAAGATTTTGTTCCTGTCTTAAATTTAATGGGAAGTGATGGAAAGATTTTAAGAAGAGAAATACATAATAAGACTTGGATTTAAGACCTATTATTTCAGATATGATAGGAGAGGAATAGAGGATATCCCAGGGACTGAAGGCAAGGGTACTTGTTGGGAAGTTTCTCCAGCAATTGAAGCAAGAAAGATGGCAGCTTGATTCAAGGTAGCAGCAATAGGGATGGAAAGAAGTGGCTAGATTATAGAGGTATTAAGATAGTAACATGCTGGGGCACCTGGGTGGCTCAGTTGGTTAAGCGTCTGATGTTGCCTCAGGACATGATCTCACGGTTTGTGGGTTTGAGCCACGCATCGGGTTCTGTGCTGACAGCTCAGAGCCTAGAGCCTGTTTCAGATTCTGTGTCTTCCTCTCTCTCTGTCGCTCCCTTGTTCACACTCTGTCTCTTTCTGTCTCAAAAACAAATAAACATTAAAAAAAGACAGTAACTTACTGAGTATAAGGATGATATTGTGATTTATAGTAGGAAATATGTATTTGGTCTTGGTCCCCATCGCTAACACATAATTCCCCCAAATCTTGGAATTTCCCAAGCAATAAGAGTAATGGAAGAATATTTTGTTGTTATAGTGTTTAATCTTTTGTCTTTGGTTCCCAAAATAGCCCCACAGCCATAACGATGACAAGAGTGTTTTGTTATTTATGACAAACCGCTTTCAATCATGCCTGAGTTTATGAGTTCGATCATCAATGGTCAATGATTTCATCAATCATGCCTATGTAATGACGTGCCCATAAAATCCCAAAAGGACAAGGTTCAGAGAGCTTCTGGGTTGGTGAACACATAGAAGTTCTAGAAGATTGGCATGCTCAGAGAGAGCACAGAAACTCCAAGCCCTTTTCTCCATACCTTGTCTTATGAAGCTCTTTCATCCAGATGTTCATCTTTGTCCCTTATAAGAACTTTTATAATAAACTGGGCAAATGTTTCTCTTTGAGTTCTGTGAACTTCTCTAGCACCTCCTAAGGGGGGGCTATGGGAATCTCTGATGTGTAGTCAGAAGCACAGGTGACAACCAGGACTTGTAATTGCCATCTGGAGGGGGACAGTCTTCTAGGACTGAGCTCTTGACCTGTGGCATCTGATGCTAATTCCAGGTAAAGAGTGTCAGAACTGAGTTCATTGCTCAGTGTTGGAAAAAATAGTGCAATAAGAGAGGGAAAAAAGACTCAGTGATGGCCCCTCAGTGATGACCTGAGTGAAGACCACTGCTTTAAAAGCATCTCTATTGTTACAACCATCCCTCCAGACATGTCTTGATGCATGTGCATACTTACAGATGTAGAAATAAAAATGGTTTTTCACCAATAGGATCATTAAAAAAAAAAAAAAACTATGTCTAGGAACACCTGGGTGGCTCAGTTGGTTATGCATCTGACTTCAGCTCAGGTCATGATCTCACGGTTTGTGGGTTCAAGCCCTGCATCGGGCTCTGTGCTGACAGCTCAGAGCCTGGAGCCTGCTTCGGATTCTGTGTCTCCCTCTCTCTCTGCCTCTCCCCTGCTCATGCTCTGTTTCTGTCTCTCAAAAATGAATAAACATTAAAAAAAATTTTAAGTATCTGTGCTACTTAATATATAAGATACAACTAGTATAACAGAGATCTAACTATGTGACTTAATTAGCTAGAAATTCTAAAGATATAAAGTTTATAAACTATAAACTTTTAGTTAACAGTTCAAATAGTCCAAGGCGGAGGAGCACCTGGGTGGCTCAATCAGCTAAGTGTCTGACTTCAGCTCAGGTCATGATCTCACTCATGGTTCATGGGTTTGAGCCCCACATCAGGCTCTGCTGACAGTTCAGAGCCTGAACACCTGCTTTGGATTCTGTGTTTCTCTCTCTCTGCCCCTCCCCTGCTCGCGCACTCTCTCTCTTTCTCTCTCTCTCTCTCTCAACAATAGGTAAACATTTAAAAATTTTTCAAATGGTCCAAGGCTGAGAAAGGAGTGTTGAGTATCAATATTGGGAAGTCAAGTTCCTTCCATCTTTTTTGCTCTGCATGTTTGTCTACAACATCAAAGACTCATGACCACATTCCAGACCATTAGAAGGGAGACAAAGAGGGCACACTCCTTTCCTTTTAAAGGCATAAATGGGACACCTGGGTGGCTCAGTCGGTTAAGGGTTCAACTCTTGGTTTTGGCTCAAATCATGATCTCATGGTTTCCTGGGCTAGAGCCGTGAGTCAGGCTCTGTGCTGACTGCGGAGTCTGCTTGGGACTCTCCGTCTCCCTCTCTCTCTGTCCTTCTGTCATTCGCACTGTCTCTGTCTCTCTCAAAATAAAATTAAAATAAAATACAATAATAAAATAAAACAAAATAAATAAAACAAAGTAAAATAAAATAAAACAGGCATGAGCAAGTGGTGGCATGCAACATATCTGTTTATATCCCAGTGGTCTGAACCTAATTTCAGGGCCATACCAAGGAAGAGTAGAAAGTAATCTTCAGTTGAACCGCCAAAGGCCCAGTTTAAACCGCTGTTACCAAAGAAACAATGGGAGAAGGGATGGTGGAGGGACAAGGGAAATCTCCACACTACTGTCAGTGAATCTAGTTGTTCGAAAGTTCTATCTTCATTGAGCTGAACCTACCTCCCGGACACTCACCCGTTGGTCCTACATCTATCCGACCCTGGAATCAAGCTGCATATCAATCTCATTTTCTACATGAAAGCCTTGCATCTATTTGAAGACAACTGTAATTTCCCCTTAAGTCATTTCCAAGCTAACAATCTCAATTTCCTCTCTATTTCTCATATGGCATGTTTTTTCAGATTCTCATGACCTTGTTCAATGTACTCTGCACACTCTCTGGTGGAACTCATTATGCAACACGAATGAAATAGGACTATCACCTTTCCTGTTCTGGAAAGTGTATTTCAATTAATAGCCTTAGATTGGGTTTTAACAACTGAATCTACTACTGGCATGTGTGGGGTTTGAGATCAGTGAAAGAATACAACTCTCTATCTCAGATTTAGGTCAAGTTCATACAATTGATTTTATGAACTTTACTAACCTGTCTATTTAGCCTTATTACTTTTCATCTTATTACTTTTAGTTTTTGGTTCTAGGATGTCAATAGGATTTCAGCTCCTAATCTGTTATTACCTATAACTTTCAGCATAGTTTTTTTTTAATTTAAGCAAATTAAATAACCAAAAGAGGGGTACCTGGGTGGCTCAGTCAGTTAAGCGTCAGACTCTTTTTTCTTTTTAATGTTTTATTTATCTTTGAGAGAGAGAGAGACACAGCACAAGCAGGGGAGGGTCAGAGAAAGAGGGAGACACAGAATCTGAAGTAGGCTCCAGGCTCTGAACTGTCAGCACAGAGCCCAATGTGGGGCTCAAACCCACAAACTGTGAGATCATGACTTGAGCCGAAGTTGGCCGCTTAACTGACTGAGCCCTCCAGGTGCCCCAAGCTTCAGACTCTTGATTTTGGCTCAGGTCATGATCTCACCATTTGTGAGTTTGGGCCCCACATTGGTCTCCTCACTGACAATGGGGAGCCTGTTTGGGATTCTTTCCACCTCGTCTCTCTGTCCCTCAAGTTGTAAGTAGTAAACTAGTAGTAGATTTGAGCACAATCTTGTGTGCTCTCTTTCAAAATAAAAACATGAAACAATTATTAACTCCAGAAAACAACACAAGAAGTTAGACAAAAAAGGAGACAATAATAGTATACTACTCTTAATTCCTAGTAGCATTCAATGAGCATACTACTCAACTTCTAAACAGAGGAATAAATATTAACTAAAATTGGTGAACCAAGATAGAATAGTCTAAGGACATTATTTAAAACACAGAAATAAATCCTAGATAAATAGCTTATAATTTGAACTTAGATACATCTGAAGAGTGGGGCTGTGGACAGGAGGCAAGCAGGCAGGGGCCAGCAGACTTTCCTTCTTTCCATTCCTTATCATTTGATGTTTTTTCTTTTTAGTATGTGCATTTATTACTCTGTTAAAAATAAGCATTAATTAAAAAAAGAAACAGTTTAATTCGAGCAGCTCAATAAGCCCCAGCCTAGGAATCTATTAATGACTTTTTATGTGTCATTATCTAACATTTTAGAACAGGAAGGGGAAAGATGCCATTTTCTACACAATATAATGCTGCATTTGGTATGGAGTTATCACTTGTGTCAGGGAGATAAATTTAATCACCCCTTTGGTGTCCTATTGTTATGAAGTGACGAAGTTAATGCAATTTGTTCAGGACTCTTGTTCCATTATTAAAGTGTCACTCAGAATAAGGCTCTAATTTTGTGAAATGACTGAATTTTTATTTTAGTTTTTGAAATCATCATTTCTGCCAGTTTACTTCCAAAAAAAATCTTGAATGAGAAGTACTTCAGATCCAATTCCCTAAATTGTCTTAGCTCAAGGGAAAAAAAAACTTTCCATGATGAAAAATTCAGTTTCATTTATTTCTCCTAAAAATATTTTACATTATAATATTTCTTTTTTTAAAGATTATTCATTTATTTTTGAGAGAGAGGCAGCAAGCTGGGGAGAAGCAGAAAGAGACAGAGAGAGAATCCCAAGTAGGCTCCATGCAGGCAGCGCAGAGACCCATGTGGGGCTCGAACTCACAAATGGTGAGCTCAAGCCTGAACCAAAATCAAGAGTCAGGTGCTTAACTGACTGAGCCACCCAGGTGCCCCTAATATTTTTACATTATAAAACCCAAGTGCTGAGAACCTTAGTGATCATCTAATCCACACTCTTCATCTGTCACTTAAGTAAACTAGGCAGGGAGAAAAGTCAGAATTACATCGGTATTGCAATGATGCTAAACAGAGCCAGTTTTTCAATCATCCAATTTTATAACTACCCATCTTATTTTGGTACTTTGGATTTTGGTTCATGTTGTAAGAGAGCCTGGATCCTGTCTTTAGTTTACCCCAAATGTTATATGCTAAGTAGTATTCATTATTTAGCAGATCAGATATTTCACTTTTCTAGTGTGTGCAAGACAGTGAATGCTTGGGGCACCTGGGTGGCTCGGTTAAACGTCTGACTTCAGCTCAGGTCATGATCTTGGGGTTTGTGAGTTCAAGCCCCACATCAGGCTCTGTGCTGACAGCTCAGAGCCTGGAGTCTGCTTTGGATTCTGTGTCTCCCTCTCTGCCCCTCCCCCCTAAAATAAATAAACATTTTTAAAAATTTTTTAAATGTTTTATTTATTTTTGATACAGAGAGAGATAGAGCATGAGAGGGGAAGGGGCAGAAAGAGGAGACACAGAACTGGAAGCAGGCTCCAGGCTCTGAGCTAGCTGTCAGCACAGAGCCTGACGTGGGGCTCGAACCCACGAACGTGAGATCTGACCTGAGCCGAAGTCGGAGGCTTAACCGACTGAGCCACCCAGGCGCCCCAAATAAACATTTTTTAAAAAGACAGTGGATTAGCTAGTGAACCTAATTCACTCTTTTGAGAAAGAGAACATGGACATTTATAGAAGACCTGGGACTCTTCATCCCTTTGCTGACCTTTGCAGAGCGTCCAAACACTCCATGTACCCAGGTAGATCAAGGTGTTCCTGGCTATCTGTGCATGCCCTCCAGACCCTGGGGAGGACAGCAATTCCCCAGAGCAATAGACAATGCCCCGTCCCCCCACCCCCAGGTGAACTCCCATTCATTCAAAGCAGCTGCAGCTGTGTGGGAAGGGTAAGGTTTCACAAGAAGTACCAGATGAGCAAAGGTAAATGTATGTCCTAGGGATCATTGTCGCTCTCGCTGTGCACATGCAAACAAAGCCAAGGCCAACTGCCTGTGATGAAACCTCTCTCAGCCATTATAGCCCGGTGTGGCAGGAGAGGGTAAAAAAATGATTATATGGACAGCGATGCACTGAGTGGTGTGGAAAATGTAAAGTAATTCCTGTTCAGATCACTTTCTCTTTGCTGTTCTTACTGTGTTACCGGGGAAGCATCGCGGAAAGAACTTGTGCTTTGGGAGCAGACAAATCTGGGCTCAAGTCCCCAGCTTCACATCTAAGCCCAAAGGACACCGCATACATCACGGGAGGGCTCTGAGCTTCAGTTTTTCCTTCTCCGAGACCACGATACTGTTCACCTAACGCGCTGCCTTGAAAGCTTCTGAAACAGAGCAAGCATCCGATGACTGGGAGTTATTACAGTTAGGTTTGTGGAATGCCGGCAGGATTCAGTGTAAAACTTGTAGATTGGGGAAATGTCCTCAAGATTCCTTGGGAAAAAACTTTTCTTTCTTTCTTTCTTTCTTCTTCTTCTTCTTCTTTTTTTTTTCCCCCTGAAGAAGTTACCATTTTCCTAACTCTGCCAATGAGATCTTGTTCCTAAGCAACCTGCAGACTCAGCGCAGATTTCTGGCACGGGTATCTGAGTTGTCAGGAAGAGATCATGGCGCGTTTTATCACCCATCCCCAGGGTTCCATCAGCTGACTGAATGCACACCCTCCTCGGGCTGGGGACCAAGAAGCAGTCAATACTCTTTCTGCTTGTGGAGTACTTTGTGATCGTCTCTAATTGGCATTTATCCTAAACCAAATCAGTGTATAGCACTGTTTAGTTACCTCTCACATAGGTGGCAACCCCCGCTTACCATGGGATAGAGAAACAATATTCAAGAGATGGGAAGAAGGTGAGCGGTACCCTGTCATGGGGAGGATCTTGGACTGGTTCTTGAGGGCAGGAAGGGCTAGGGGACAATGACTGTTGCTCAACTGGCCTATAAAGTTGAAACTGCCCTGACTCTTCTTAAGAATCATACATGGAAAGAGAAAGAAACCAGACATCCAGAGCCTGTCCATAAGTGGACATGAAGGGCATTTCAGCTTATCCAGGTGTGGTGGCCTTTCCAAGCTGCCGAAAGTGCCCCTGCTTCTGGGAATCCAAGTGATTCCTGTGCTCTCATCACTGGTGATGCCTGCATCCCCGGCTCGGAGTGTGCTAACGGCCCCCAGGTCAGCCCCAGAGAACAAGTATAGCGGCTTTCTGGCATTCATGAGGGTCCTGGGGCCTCTGGACAGGGGATTTGGAGGTGAGGACCTGAAGCACAGGCAAGACCAGTATTCCCTGTGCCTTGATGAAGTCCTAGGCTGTGGTCCTGGACCCTCGCGCATTACCCCCCACCACACTTCTTTTTGCGGTCCACAGCATTTTTGGGACCATGTCCAAATGGGTCGAGCTCTCAGGAATAGATGCCCTCCAGACTCAGGGCCCCTTTCCATATCTCCTCCTCATTCCCTTTTGTCTCCTCATTCTCCAAAACCCTTATTCCTCTCACTCACTTTATTATTATTAATTATTATTCTTATTAACCATAAAAGGGCTCAGTAGTTCCCTGAAAGAGTTTGATGGTTGATAGATGGACTAGAAAGTCTGTAAAGTCTTCAGCAGCACCGAAAACTTCTTTGCCTTCACTGTGGTTTGGGAAGGACCCAATTCCTGGAAACACAAGTTGACTTTTTGCCAGAGTAAAACAGTATTTCCAGCCCTTCCTTATGAGTCATCATCTACCAGGGATGGACAAAAGGACCTTCTGCTACCGCTGACAAAATGTAAACAAAATAGGAACAGACAAAGGAACCCCCATACTGTAGGTTCTTAATGGGCCACCCTGTAAGCAAAGGCTTGCATACATTTATATAAATGCCTCATCTCCCCCATCAGAAGAGGGCAAGGAAATATGTCCTTCTGTCTATTCTATCCCATGTCACTTAGCATTGTACCTTACACCTAACAAACGCTCCCTGCTCATATCTTTCTTGGTGTTTCCTCAATTCTTCCTCATAGCACCTGGTCATCAGTCCCTTGGCCAGTGTGTTGTCATCCCCGACATAGTGTCCTATATCTGTAGCCCTCCAAGAGGCCCTAGTAAGAAAATTAAACATCTTAGCTATGGTCTGGATTGTCCAGGGCAAGGACTGTAACCAGGCCATATTATTAAAAGCTCTTTGTAGAGATTAATACCAACCCATTAATCTGTACCCTTATGGTTATTCAAGCCATTATAAACCGACCAAATTGTTGGCTTTAACCCATATTTCTCCATCTTGAGCACATGGATATCAAAGGAACCTTGTTAAATGCTGCTCAAGTTCCAAAACACTTTGTCAAGTATAGTTCCAAGGTCTACTAGAGTAATGCATTAAGTAACATATAATTCTGTCTGCATAGTTGTAACCAGACAGTAGTTTATGTTTCTCTCATGTAAAAGTCCAAGCTGGTATGCTGGCTTTGGTCCAAGAAATTATCAGGGACATAGGCTCTGGTTTCTGAATCACTCCCAGGTACTGCCCTCATCTGCATGGGTTAAAAGGACTTCCTTTCAACATTTTAGCAAGTAATGTGCATCTTCATTTTAGAGCATGACTCAAAAAGGACATACCTTACTTTTGCTCATGTGCATGGCCAGAACTTGGTCACAGGGCTGGAAAATTAATTTTTATTTTAGGTAGCTCAAGCAGGCTGAATAGTCCCTCCCCCCGTTCCCCTCTCCCAGCCACCAACCAAGATATTCATGTCCTAATCTCTAGAACCTATACATTACCTGATGTAGCAAAGGGACTTTGATTAAGCAAAGGCTCTTGAAATGTAAGATTATTCTTTATTATCTACATGAGTCGATGTAATAACAAGGTCCTTGTAAAGGGGAGACAGGAGAGTTAGAAGGCAGAGAATGAATGCAGAGGTCAGAGAGAAAGAGAGACGTTTGAAGATATGCTGGTGGCATTGAAGATGAAGGAAGAGGCCACAAGCCAAAGAAAGTAGGCAGCTTCTGGAAGCTAGAAAAGGCAGGAAACAGATGGTCTCTCAGAGCCCCCAGAGTAGCACCATCCTGCTCAGGCATTTTAGACCCCTGGCCTCCTGAACTATAAAATATTAAATTTGTATTGATTTAGGTCACTAAAGTCTTGCTAATTTGCTATAGCAGCAATAGGAAACGAATACAGTATCCATTTGCTCTGCTGAATAGCAAGAGCCCTTCCTATAGAAAAAGCAAAGAAAAGATATCAGGGGATAGTTAACAGTTTCTACCATGACTTTTTTTTTTAATAGTGGTCTTCCACCTATTCCTAAAGATCACCTCTTTCTCTTGAAGCTGCCCACAAACATTCTTTTGAAAATCTCATTGTTTATCTTGCTGGGGCCCATTGTCAAATCTACCAGACTAGACTGTCCTGTTAGGAGTCTTTTCTCTTTCTGAAAAATCACTCAGGCTTCAGCCCTTCTCTCGTGGTCCTCAATGCCTCAGAGATAACCGGGGAGGGACCAACCGAGTCCTTCGTCCTGGGTCTAAGTTGCAGGGGCTCAGCACCTGACGTTGAAGGCATTGGGGCGTTCCTCGGTCCCTTCACGCATCTCAGATCACCTGTCCCCACCTGTGAATAGTCATCTGCCCTTTCAGTGGGAAGATTGCTCTCCTTGCGACAGAAGCCAGAAATAACTCAGATGCTGGAGTTCTGCTTTCTTAACAGTGCCCATAAGCAGCATGCCCTGAGGATTCAGCAATGAACGTTCTGCCTTAAATGACTTTTGATGGTATTAATTACAGAGGCCAGGGCCATTGCAGCGTTCTTGCCCAATCAGAAGAAGGCAAAGGGTTCAGGTCTCTCCATGGGCCTCTTGGCATGCCTTCGGGGAGCTATCTCGTGCCCACGTTTCTCGGTCTCCACCCCTCACAGGCCTCTGCTCTCCACAATAGTTCCAGGGTTGCCCCGAATGAGGCATCTGCTTACCTTAGTTCCCCCAAGGTGCACAGCTTCTTCTATGAGCTATTTGCTCTTAGAGAAGCAGCCCATGGGACGACAGCCAGGATAAGAGGGAAATCAAATCATTCCAGGGCTTAAAGTTTCCAAGAGATGAGTGCATTTCTCTGTTTTGTTCTCCTCACCTGCTCTGTGTTCTTTCTGCCAAAGCTCCCTCTGCCCCAGATTCATTGGCAGTCAAAGCAGGAGCCAACTGCCTACCGGAGGCGCCCTCATTAAAATGCACTGCTCTTGCTAATTAGGAGCCAAGGTTCTCTCACGGTGGGCTTGGCCTGGGTATTGCCATTATCTTCATAAATAGACTCTTTACTTTGCAAACGGTGCTGTCATAGCCAGGCATTCCCGACCTAGCAAATGCTCTGCGCATTCTTAAGAGGCGGAGGGAGTGTGTTAGTGGGAGAAGGCAGAGGCATTTATGCTGAAGCCGGGCTCTGTCCTGACTTCACCCCGCTCTGTCTGGGCAGCAGGCAGCCAACACAACGGCTGAATCTGAGTGCACAACCACAATGTGAAGTAACCATATGGCCCAGATTTTCTGGGAGCTCTTATTTCCTATCATTTTAATCTTTACAGTAAGACAACTTGTTAACGCATAAAATGCATAAATATTTTTTAAAGGGCTCTAGTTGTTTACCTTTTAAATGGCTATTCCTAGCAATACATTCACAAATCAGGGCGGGGGGGTGCGGAATATCAGATGAGTTTTTGGTCTCCTTATGCAATCCCTATGAGGATGCATTTCCTTATTTAATTTCTTTCACCTACAAAAACTCTACCAGCCTAATGCTTACCTTTTGCAAGACCTGTTCTGATTCCCTCAATTAAATGCAACATCTCCCAGGCACCTAGGTGGCTCAGTTGGTTAAGTCTCTGACTTTGGCTCAGGTCATGATCTCATGGCTCGTGGGTTCAAGCCTCACATTGGGCTTCCCATTGACAGTGTGGAGTCTGATTGGGATTCTCTCTTTTTCTCTGCCCCTCCCCCACTCACTCGTGTTTTGTCTCTCTCAAAAATAAATAAACTTAAAAAAAAATAAATGCAATGTCACCATTTCCTGTATTGTTAGCGTGCTTGTTTCTCTCTCTTTCCTGCCCCTGCTTGTAGAATACCGGTTCTGCCCTCTCTGTGCTGAACACACATGATCTCTGATCCCGGCAGTGAACTTGCAAGTTAAATGTTACCCTCATTTTGTAGTTGAGAAAACGGAGGCTCAGCAACAACCAGAAATGTGTCCAGAAATATCCCTCCGCCAGGAGCTGAGCAAGACGTGAGGCTCTGAGTTGCAGTTCACAGTGAACTTCTCTTCTGACTAGATTGCAGACTCCTTCAGGGTAGATCCTGGTTGTCCGTCATCTTGGCATTTCCTTTTCTGCCCGAGGCACTCAAGACTGGTGCAGTGAGGAAATACAGTTCTTGATTCCCATTTAATTAGGGAGATAAAACATGTCTTCAAGAAAAATAGCTGTATTAGAAGGCAGTCAAAAAGTGTAGTTGGTACAAGTAATATACCTACTGCTGGTGAATTTCCCTTCTGCAAAACTTACCCTTAAAAGGTTCTATGGCAGATGAAGTCAGAGGGCAAGTTGTTAGCTTTCTCCCAGAATCCTAGTGTTACAGTGAAGGGAGCACTTCTCAAACTTTAATATGCATATGAACCGCCTAGGGATCTTGTTAAAATGAAGACCTGGATGCCCATTTGGGGTGGGACTCAAGAATCTGTATTTCTAGGGGTGCCTGGGTGGCTCAGTTGGTTGGGCCTCAGACTTCGGCTCAGGTCATGATCTCATGTTCATGGGTTCGAGCCCAGTGTCGGGCTCTGTGCTGACAGCTCAGAGCCTGGAGCCTGCTTCCGATTCTGTGTCTCCCTCTCTCTCTGCCCCTCCCCCTCTCATGCTCTGTCTCTCTCTGTATCAAAAATAAACAAAACATTAAAAAAAAGAATCTGCATTTCTAAATAGCCCCCAAGTGATGTCATCCCAGCAAGGGCCGGCCCCACTTTGAGTAGCAAGGCTCTAGGAGACTGGACCATATAAGATAACTGGGGGAAACTGGAAGGAAAAGCAGTGGGCATGAGGGGAGATGTGGAGGTTAGAAACCAGAAAGGATTCGAAATGAGGGAAAAGCGCCTGCCCCCTTACCTTTCCCTATGTTGTGGCCTTTTCCTGGAAATGCCTTGCACATTCTTTCACTGACAAACTTTTATGTATCCTTTAAAACAGCTCAGAGGTCATTGCCAGGAAGCGTTGCTGACCCGCCAAGCTGGGCTAGCGTACCTCTCCTATAGATCATGATAATCAGTGCATACTTGAGTCCTGTCTGTCTGCTTCCCCACCTTGATGTGGGAAACAAAGGAAGAAGGAAATGGCAGATAAAATTAAATTTCCTTATAACCTGCAGCCCATTGGCAAATAAGCGAGGTAGGCAGAGCAAAAACCTTTCTCCAGGAGCTCCCTACTGTCTTAGTGCTAATGCTTCCCTAGAGGGAAAAACAACCTTAGCTAGACACTAGCTAGGCCGCCAGTATCCTGTGGGTCTTTTTTAGCATACGAAAATCTCATTGGAAACTTCCCCTGGACGTAACCTCCCCCAACTCCATAGTATATAACCAGTCTCTCCTCATGGTCTCTGTGGAAGCTTTTTTGCCCACGGGTCCTGTCCCCATGCTTTAATAAAACCACTTTTTGGCACCAAAGACATCTTCAAGAATTCTTTTTGGCTGTCAGCTCCAGACCCTACGAACCCCACTATCACCCCAAAACCTCATCAACCTGACTGTCCATGCCTTGAGGTCAGGGACTGTGCCTTAAAGATCTGACACATGATGGCTGCTCTTTAATGAGCTGAACTTCATGGTGACTGAGAGGTGGGTCATGAGAAAATGTTGCAGGATTTTTTTTACCTCAATCCCTGGGACGTGTGGTCTCGCCTCTTTGAAGAATGAAGAGGTGGCTACAAAATGAGCAGCAGGCAGAGTGTATTGGAGTATAAAATTAGAAAGTAAGAATAGTAGGAAAGGTCTCTTTACAGAGAGAGGGCATTCAAAGGTGAAAACCTGCGGACTATAGGCAACGGTCCTTGTCTTATAAAGCTCTTGTCAGCCTTCCCTTCCTTCTCCGCCTCTCTCCTTACTGGCTGGATAGCTCCAGGTGCTGGGTTGTCCATTCCTGATTGGCTCGATTCTGTCATGTGAGGGGTCAGACTGGTCATGCTGTCCTTCATATAACATACATTTTATGGTTTACCTTTTTTAGTCAGGTAGCTTGATTGTCAGATTCCTGAGGGAAACCTGAGGGACGTAGGTGGTCGTCTGTTACATTCTTAAATTTTTTTTAATGTTTTATTTATTTTTGAGAGAGAGAGAGACAATGTGAGCAGGGGAGGGTCAGAGAGAGAGGGGAGCCAAAGCAGGCTCCAGGCTCTGAGCTGTTAGCACAGAGCCAGATGCAGGGCTCGAACACACGAACCGTGAGATCATGACCTGAGCCGAAGCCGGATGCTTAACTGACTGAGCAACCCAGGTGCCCCGCGTCTGTTACATTGTTAAGAGGAACCTTAGGCCAGAGACGGTGTGCTGCAGCTGGCTGCTCCTAGCATTGTTCCAAAATATGTTTCCCCAACCCAGGGGTCTCAGGTTCCATCCGTTCCATCTCTGCACATGTGATCCTGTCCTTTCCAATCATAAAAGTAACGTAGTCTACTAGAGATGGAAAGGGAGCAAAGTCAGGAGACCAAAGGAGTTCTGTCCCAGTCATCGGCAGACCCAGTAAGGCCATGTAAGAAACAAACAGAAAACTCAGTGGCTGAAAACACTAAGCTTGTATTCGACTCATGAGTGTAGGGGTCAGCTGGACAGTTTGGGTCCCAGGTTGATTCTCACGTGTCTGCCCTCAGTTGGCAGATTGGCTTTGCTGATCTTGGTGGGGCCTTCCTGCATGCCCAGCTCAGGGCCATCACCCCAGCAGCGAGCCCAGGTTTGGGCTCACGTCCAAGGTAGTGCTCCAAGAGAGGGGGTGAAGTGTGCAACATCCCCCAATGCCCCGGCTCAGGTATGGCCCCGGTCTTCGTTTGCTTCATTTTATGGATGACCCAAAAACTAGTCAAAAGGCCAGCCCAGAGTCGAGAAGTGAGGATATGGATTCGATTGCTTGAAAGGAAGAGTTACAAGTCAGAGTAAGCGCATGACTGCCTGGGGTACACTAACTGGGGCCATTTCTGCAACCAGCCGCCCTAATTTTAGATTGACTCAGACTCTTTGACTCTTAGTAAGAGTATGCAAATTCCAGGGCACACTACTGGTGGGTCGTGACCTTACTGCTGTCACCCTCGGGAGACACGTGGGCTGCACACCATAGCCGTTCTTCATTATTTGCGCATCACTCACCCAAGGCAAATGTTCTTTCCCAGACTGGCTTCTTAGCTAGTTCCTCCCACTGTCCAGCTGGCATGTGTTCATATAACTCAGGCTCGGTCTAAAATTAGGGTGAGCAAAACATGATTAGAGAGGCGAATTCATGGCAAATGTAAAATCGAACTAAAATTAAATATAAATACTTTTACATGTAGCTTCATTCAGATGACCTGTTCCCGCAATCACTGTGGAGACTCACGAGTTGTTTTCCCTCATATGTGGGAGAAACAAAACAACGAAACAAATAAGGGAGAAAGAAGACAAAAAAACAGATTCTTAAGTACAGGGAACACACTGGTGGCTGCCAGGGGGGTGGTGTGCAGGAAGATGAAGGAATTAAGAGTCCACTTAGCCTGGGGCACCTGGGTGGCTCAGTCCGTTGAGTGCCGGACGTGGGCTCAGTTCATGAGGTCAAGCCCCACACTGGGGTTTACCACTGTCAACGTGGTGCCTGCTTTGGATCCTGTATCCCCCTCTCTCTCTGTCCCTCCCCTGCTCATGTGCTTTTGCTCTCTCTCTCTCCCTCTCAGAAATAAATAAACATTAAAAAATAGAGTACACTTATTGTGATGAGCACCAAGAAATGCATAGAATTGTTGAATCACTATATTGTACACCTGAACCTAATATAATACTGTATCTTAATTGTACTTGAATTTTTAAAAAGGGTATAAGCAAATCCTCCCTCACACATTCCCCTCCCTGTCTGCCTCACTTAGTTCTCCCCAAAGACAATATTATTTTTTTTTATTTTTTAACGTTTATTTACTTTTGAGAGAGAGTCAGAGACACAGCATGAGTGGGGGAAGGGTGGGGAGAAAGGGAGACACAAAATCTGAAGCAGGCTCCGGGCTCTGAGCTGTCAGCACAGAGTCTGACGCAGGGCTCGAACTCACAGACCGTAAGATCATGACCTGAGCTGAAGTCAGACGCTCAACCGACTGAGCCACCCAGGCGCCCCACAATGTTATTTTTTAAATATGTCCTCCCAGAAATGCACATATAATCAGATACAGACAAATACATATATATGCCCTCTCCTTGCTTCTGCATTTTGCTTTTATTTGTTTCAATTAGCATTATACTTAGAGAGAATTTTCCAAATGAAGGCACAACACTTCCTCATTCTTTTGTTAGGGCCACATAATTTTCCGCTGTGCGGCCGTATTAGAACTTCTGTCCCCAGTCCCCTACTGACAGCCGCCTCATTTGTTTCCCTTCTGCTGTGGTGTGACCTCAGCCCTGGAGGACGTGAGCAAGTACAGTTACGGTTTCCAGAATTTGCCCCTGTGAATGGATTGGTGACAATTGCTGCTCTATTACCTTCTGATTGGAGTCTTTGTCTTAGTTTGTAACCTTGCCACATGAAAAACAAATAGAAAATTCCATGAAGACATTCCACTTGGCCTGTGCCCAGCGTTTGGGGAACTTTATGTTCTCAGTGACCTCCAGAGGAAGGCGTTCTGGAGAGGGGGGAGTCGGGGAGCGAGCAGAATATGATTAAAAATACAGTCGGTTCTGTTGCATTTTTAAAGCGCTGTTGAGACGTGTTTAGGAGAATGCCAGTTTGCTCAGGCACTCCGGTGCTTAAGAGCTTTTCCACATTACTTAGCTGTACTTGGCGCCCATCAGCACTTTCTGTCCGGGAGGCAAGTTAGAGACGTGCAGGTGTTCTGATAAAACTTCAGCACCAGGGCTGTGGCAAACTGGACGTGTAGGGATCCAGGACCCCTCAGGGCAGTCCCAATGCTCGGTCACCATCTAAGATTCAGGGAGGCCAAATCCGTTCCTATCTTAATTTGTCCAGAGACCATGATGTACACCAATTGTTTCCAAATGCCACCTCATGCTGCCTCAGACTCATCTCTGTGTGTTGTTAAAAAAAAAAAAAAAAGAAACACCAAACCGTTTTGTCAGGCCCCGCCCCCACGGACCCAAGGAACCAGCCCGTCTGGAATCTGTAACGAGCTCCTGGGTAATTCAGAAGCCTCGTCAGGACTGGGAACTCCACCAAGACAACAGTGCAGATCAACGCGCCTGCATTAGAAACCAGGAAGCTCAGGCCTCACGGACTCGCTGTGTGGGACCCACCAAATGTTCCAGCGCCCTATCAGCCTGACGCTCGGGCATGGAAAAGGCTTTACATTCTCTCTGGCTCTGAAGGCTTCTGACGTGAAGCTCTGTCCCCTCCCCGCTCCTGGTCGGTCCAGTTTCCAACAGGGTCCCCGAATGTGACTCCGCAATGGCAATCTGCAGAGACACAGGGGGTCAGGGTAAGGCTGAGCCGAGGACAAGTGCAATTCTCCCCTTCTGTCCTAGGTGGATACATCACGGCACCCTAGATGAGGCCCTGGGGTCTGTCAGGCTGCCAAGGAAGCTTATCTGCAGAGGGATCATAGATAAAAGGCTGGACCACTGTCCAGGCAGTGGGAATTGCCACCACAGGGTGGTCCTGCCCAAGGAAAAGCAGCTGATTTTTTTTTTTTTTGAGGGTGAGCAGGAGAGAAAGGGAGACAGAATCCGAAGCAGGCTCCAGGCTCTGAGCTGTAAGCACAGAGCCCGACGTGGGGCTCAAACCCACAAACTGTGAGATCATGACCTGAGCCGAAGTCACATGCTTAACCGACTGAGCCACCCAGGTGCCCCAAGCAGCTGCTTTTTCAAAGAAGTTGTGTACATGGAGGCCATCCAGTGGGGTTGGTGAGAGAGGAGGGAGGTAGATTCAGGTGGCCCCTGTACTCCAGAGAGAACTGCCTGGGCTTGAAGTCCAGGGTCAATCGGAAAGGCTCTGCTTTCCTTAGGAGAAACTAGTCCCCCTCAGCCCCTCAGGGTCCTCAGAGTTGGTAGCCATGGCCACATCCACATATGTGGCCATTCAAGGGTCTCAGGTAGGGCCTGCATCTGACTGCAAAGACAGTTGTTGCTTCTGGGGGTGTGGATTATTGTGGGGGGCGGGGGGGGACGGCTATACTCTGTTGGACCTAACTCACCCCTTTATGTAAGGAAAACAGGTTTTTCTGTAAATCTGTAAACCTGTAAATCTAATGTCAATACTTTCCGCACTTAATGTCCAAGTTCCAACCAGGGTTCTGGAGAAGCCGACAGCAGCGCTTTGCTATTTCAGGATGTAGCTGCACACATAAATCCTCTTTTAAAAGTCAAAATCTGTTTCTCAAAGTCTGAACAGTGCTTTGTACGTAGTTGGTTCTCGGTGAGTGTATGGCAAATTCGGGATGATACGTCAGTTTTCATCCTGAAATTAAGTGATAGCTACGTATAAAAAGATCTTCTCTGCTCTGGTGGAAGGGCACGGCAATGTTCTTATGTTTCTCGATGCCCTGAACCTACACTAGAACATTTGCCCCCAAGGACTTTATGCTTTGAAAGTATGCCACTTCTGTGAAGGAATACATGGATAAGGGATTCACATGAAAATGCCTCCATGGATTAAGGAACTTTAGGTAAATACTTCAGAGGGAGCACAGCCCCCTTTCTAAAGCCCCCTTCTCTAAGTATCAATCCTTGCTTAAGCCCAAGGCAACTAGAAGCACCTCTACTCATATATACTCATTGTCCTTATGGTTGACACAGAGCTTCCTGAACTGGGGTTCCAAGGACAGGCCTGGGCAGATACTGGTATAAAGGTTTTGATTAATGACAAGCTTTTTGTCTTGCTGAGTTGGATACGAAAGGGATCTGGGGAGAGAAGGCAGAGGGGGAGAGGAGAGAAAAGACAAAGGAACTCAGAGGGGAGAGAGTTTGAGGGACCCATGGCACCCCTGCTGTCCTTGCCTCTAGCACCTCAGGGCTGGCCAGGACTTGGGCACAGTGGAACAGAGAAGAGGAAAAAGAAAAATGGACCATTTCCTCCACTCCCCCTAAGCATCCGGGGTCTCCTTTTTGCTTGTAGAGCCAGAAGTAGAGAGTTTCTCCTGGAATTCTCTCTATCCATATTTGGCTCTTGCTTCCAATTCTTGGGCTGCCTGAGTCCAAGCCAGAAAACATCAAGGGGAGAAAGGGCAGAGGTGCAGGGGAAGAGCAATCAATGCTGGTTCTGTGGCACTTCCAATTCCAGGCTTTCCCAATCCACCTGCCATCACTTATATTTTTAGAGTCCTCAGAGAGCTGCCCTGTGCATTCTTTCTGGGTTTTAGAGCTGCACTGGTCCGGAGAGACGGGAGCAGGGTCCCCATTCCATCTTCGATCCGTCCCTTTTTCTTTGCAGCACTTCTGTCTAGCTCTGCTTAACAGACTGTAAACTGATAAACTAGGGTTTTAACCTTTATTTCACTCTGAGGTGAGTTCACAAAAGCACAAGTCACCAGGAAAGATGTTTATCTAGCAAGGAAACTAACGTAAGTTTGGTTTCTTAACTCTTTAGATTACTTTGCTTCCTCTTTATGATCAAGAGCAAGAACAATCAAAGCTAGAGCCTGATTACCATGCATTATGTGCACCTGTTGAGAAAAATGGCGCCAATGCCTCAAGGTGCTCAGAGCACAGAGTAAGCAGGAGGCCTGAAGGTCAGAGTTGTAGTTTAAGAAAGTAGGCATTTAACTGCAAGAACGCAAAGAAAAACCCTAACAGTCTTGCTCTCTCAAAGCTTTTTGAAAATATTCATCGAGTTGCCAAGACCAAGATGTTCTTCATCAAGGACTCCTGAGCAGATAAGGCTTAATTTGCACCTCCGTTAGCCTTGTTGGGGAGGGTGAATTCCAGGGAGTGATGTATGTTTTTTGTAAACTCAGCAAGCCATTGTTGAACAAAATTGCTGCAGATAGTGTCAGTGGGAATATAATTTGGGTCAATGAATCATAAATTCTATTTTGGTAATTTGCCGAAGACAACATTGAGAACATAGCTATCCCAGTGGGGAAAACTGGAAAGAGACATTCATAACCTGAACAGCATGGCAGGAGGGCAGGGAGGGGGGGAGGGAAGAAGGGAGACACTCTGCTCAACAGATTGTAGACTTGTTTTCAACCAATTAGTCACCGAGCAGGTAGGATATTCTTTTTCCTCCAAGCCCAGGGGTAGCTCTGAAGCAACGGCCACAGTCTGCCCAGCCACCAACAAACAGGAACATGACACTTGAGGCAGGTCCCCTAAGGTTCTCAGATGACTACCTCTGTGCAGTTTATCAACCCATAAACTTGTCCCTTGGAACAAATCCGCAGACATTAAATGCAGCAGCCTCGTGCTGCTGTTGTCCTAGTTTCCGAAGGTTACAGAAAAGCACCAGTTCACACACTGGCTTTATCTTTCCTTCCTTTTGCTTCACAAATTCAAGTGCAGCTTTTGGTTCGAGGGGACTTGGGTTGGGGAAGGAGCAGCAGAAATGAGAGCAAAGAAGAACAAGTTGTTCGTTAGACGTGGCCTTTCCTTAACACGGTTATTTTTTCAATGTAGATTCCACCCCCAGTGGTGAGCCCTACATGAGGCTTGAATTCACGACCCCAAGATCAAGACCTGAGCCGAGATCACGAGTCAGCCACCGAACTGACTGAGCCGCTCAGGTGCCCAGCAGAACAATTTTGTCTGCTTTATACATGAAGAAACGGGAAGACTAAAAATAACAAAGAAACCCCAAGTCATCATTATTCATCCCAGGAATTAAATCGAGGCCCCTCAACCAGAATGCCCTTCTTTTTAGCTCCTCAGGGCCCTGGAGGAAGAGACGAATTGTACCCGAGGTTGATGTAAAACCAAGGTCAGACAATTCCGCGCTTACCCTCTATGGCCAGCCTCATCACCAGTCGAGAGCTTTGCCCAAGTGAGAAAGCTGTCCTTTGTTTCTGACAAGGGCAAACAAGAAAACTAGTTTGATTGCAGTAGGAGGGATTTGGATCAGATGTGGGGAAGGATTGTTAGACTTCAAGTGTGTGAAGAAGAGGGATGAGTTACGAGAGACAGAGACAGTGAGAGACAGACCTGCTAAAGATTTTAGAGACAGCTCTCTTCATGGGGTGATTGAACTCTTTCCCGGAGGACCAATGAATCACATGCGGAAGGGAAAGAGAAACAACCTTCTTTTAAAATGAGCAATGGTCGGGGTGCCTGGGTGGCTCAGTTGGTCCAGCATCCAGCTTCTGCTCAGGTCATGAGCTCAGGGTTCATGGGTTCGAGCTCTGCATCAGGCTCTGTGCTAACAGCTGGGAACCTGGCGCCTGCTTCGGATTCTCTGTCTCCCTCTCTCTCTGCCTCTTCCCCTCCCCTGCTCACTCTCTCTCAAAAATAAATAAACATTACCCCCCCAAAAAAAAGTCAAAATGAGCAATGGCCTCCCCTCACTGGGGAAGAGCTATTCAGTTTCTTAAGGGGGACAGAAAACCACTGTCCAGAGCACGAAAGACATTCTTAGCGCTGGGGCCAACAGCAACTTCCTATAGCCGGGCTTCCCAAACCCAGCCGCCTGCTAGAATCCCTGGGGACTTGGAATGCCATCCTAGTTAAATGGGAAAGTTTGGGTGTTTGGGCACAGGCAATGATTTTTTTAATTTTTTTTTTTAATTTTTGAGAGACAGAGAGAGACAGCGCAAGCAGGGGAGGGTCAGAGAGAGAGGGAGACACAGAATCAGAAGCAGGGCCCAGGCTCTGAGCTAGCTGTCAGCACAGAGCCCGAGGCGGGGCTTGAATTCACAGACTGTGAGATCATGACCTGAGCCGAAGTCAGACGCTTAACTGACTGAGCCACCCAGGTGCCCCGAAATTGATATATTTTAAAAGCTTCCCAGGTGATTGGAAAGGGCATCCAGGCCAGAGAAGCACCATGCGAGACGTATAGTTGATATTCCGTACTCTCTTTGAGGTCTTTCTGGTGGTTCAAACATTCATTGGCTGGACCCAGGAAGTAGAGTGTCTGCTTACATGTGTTGTTTTTTTTATTTGACTTGATTGTTGTGTTGGAGGATTAGGGCCCCAGGCGTTGTGTTGTGAAGGCAGGCGGTGCGCTGCCTGGCAGCCTGAAAGGGCCACTTTAGTAGCCTTGTTTCAAGAGCCCAGGAACACAGCACCTGTGACTCAGTGTCTTGAAGGCTCCCTACAGAGAAAGGGAGGCTGTGATTCTATGCTGGAGTAAGGGTCTCCAGGCTGCTGATTACAAGCCGCTGATCCATCTCCTGGGATCACAGGGCAGAATGCATAAAATTTCCCAAACACAGTGAGTCAGTTGTCTGCGGTACAAGGGAGACCCATTGCGAAGCCTAGTGACTGGGACCATAAAAGCAACAAAATGGGGCACCTGGGTGGCTCCGTCGGTTAAGCCGTCTGACTCTTGACTTTTGGCTCAGGTCATGATCTCACAGTTTGTGGGTTCAAGCCCCAAGATAGGCTCTGCATTGACAGCTCAGCTTGGAGCATGGTTGGGATTCTCTCTCTGTCCCTCTCTGTCTCTCTGCCCCTTCTCCCCACTCATGCTCGCTTTCTCTCTCTCTCTCACAAAATAAACAAATAAATAAAGATTTAAAAAAAATAAAGGCAACAAAATGCAGGGATTAGCAATTACAGTTCTGGACATGAACTTCCCTAGGTTCAAGTCCTACCATATCCTGGCTTCATGCCTATAGGCATATACTTAATTTCAGTTTTGGTTTTCTTATCTGTAAAATGAGGATACTAATGGTAACTGTCTCATATGGTTGTGAGGATTCAGGGAAATGATAATTGTAATAGCTGGTGTTGCATTCAATAAAAGCTGCCTATTTTATTTTTTGGGGGCAGGCGTTTTGCAGCAGACTGTGGTGAGGGGAGGGGCGGGGGTGGAGGAGATGTCGGTTTCCTCAACAACAGCGTGGTGGCATTGGAGACTGAGGAAGAGGTGGGAGGGAAAGGCATCAGCCAGGACACCAGGCTGGTGCTGGCGGCTGCATCTCCAGGTCATGGGGCACCCTCGCTGTGCCTTCACAGCCCCCATATTTGGTAGGGAAGGAGGGCACTCCTACTCAGGGTGGCCCTGTATCTGCCCAACTTTAAGAGCAAATGAAGTCAGGGGCACCTGGGTGGTTCAGTTAGGCATCTAACTCTTGGTTTCGGCTCAGGTCATGATCTCATGGTTGGTGGGTCGGAGCCCCACGTTGGGTTCTGTGATGACAATGTGGAGCCTGCTTGGGATTCTCTCTCCCTCTCTCTCGGCCCCTCCTGCTTTCTCTCTCTCTCACTCAAAATAAATAAACAACAACAAAAAGAGCAAGTGAAGTGGTCTTTGTCCTCATCATCTCTGGAGATTCTGAGTCTGAAATTTTGGGGAAGGGCCAAGGAATCTGTATTTTCTTAAGAGATCTCTGGGTGATCTGGCCACACTGACAGGTTTGAGAACCTTTGTGCAATCGGCTCAGTCCAATTATAAGGGGTCACGAAAGCACCTCTGCCTGAGCACACAGGCTCACTCCAGTGTGTCGCCGGCCAGAGATCAGCTCAGGAGCCGCATGAAACAGACAGCTGTGTGATCAAGTGTCTTCTTTTCAAGAGCGCTTGGGCCTTGATGTGAGATCACAGAGACATAGCACTTGAGATCAAATTCAACAAGTATACAGAATACTTAAGAGGAAGAGAGGCGGGAGGTGGTGCAGGGACAGGGGTGATGTGGGAACAAGAAGAGGAGCTGTTGGCAACATAAAAAAAAAAAAAAAGGGGCCATCTGGGAGGCAGACAAAAGGAGTACGTGCACCAGGAGGTGGAGGAAGCGCCCAGGATGAAAGGAGTGAGGAGCCCGAAGACCAGTGTGCCTCCTTAACCAGCCAGATGCAACCCGGAAACTGCTGTTGACAGGGCACCAGCTGGATGACAAGCCTTGTGCCAGATATTTTAACTTGCACTTGATGTTCACAGCCATCCTACAACAAAGGCATTGCTAGCCCTGTGGAAGTTGAGGTTCAATTACCTTGTCCAATGAGGTGGGCGGGGGAGGGGGAGGGGCATTACAAGCCTAAGTTAGGGTGAGGTTGGGCGTGAGGGGCAAGAGAGAGCATCTGCAGAAAAGCTCTGGATGGTGACCAGGTCTTCTGTTGTCATTGGTCCTTTTCCCGGGCCTGTCACCCCACAGGCAGTTCCAGCCTATCCCATTCCTAAGGATAGAAGGAAGGAGCCAACCCCAGTGAGTACTTTCCACAGGCTAAGCACTGTGTTTAGGAGTATTTTAGAGCTAGGAGCTAACCACATACTGCCCTGTTCTTCCAGCCACTGTATGCCATTGTCACCAAATTGAAATCTCCTGACAACCCCTGCCTGGGCTGTATCATTGAGCTAGTTGTCCACAATATTTATGTGCTGTCTTGAATCTTCACAGACCAGGCTGTGGCCATGATGCCATACCTTGTCTCCATCAGCCCTTCCCCCAATGAGTTGGGTGCTATCCCCTGTGCTGCTGCGGTCCCAATAGAATAAGCATGTGCAGAATGAATGTCACTGCTCTTTCAGCTTTAAATCTATTTCCTGGACTTTTATGCTGCTGTCCTGTCCCACTGGATTCAATCACCCAGGTTTGCCACTTTTCTCTAAGTACTATAGACCAGGCTGTAGACTCTTAGGAGACAATCAATCCTACGTTTAGTTTGTTCATTCATTCACACATATTCACTGAGCTCTTTCCGTGGCTATGGTGCTGAACCAACAGTTGGCTAGGATTTGGGAATATAAGGGCCAATGAAACAGTTCCACCTCCATGAAACTTAAGACTACAGTTGATCCTTGAACAAGGAGTTGGGGTACCAACTCCCATGCTGTAGAAAATCTGCGTATAACTTTTGACACCCCCCCCCACCAAGAGCTTAACTACCAATAGCCTCCTGTTGACTGGAGGCTGTACCAATAACGTAGAGTTGATTAATACAATTTTGTATGTTGCATGTATTCGATAGTGTGTTCTTTTTTTTAATGTTTATTTTTGAGACAGAGAGAGACAGAGCATGAGCAGGTGAGGGACAGAGAGAGACTGGGTGACACAGAATCTGAAGCAGGCTCCAGGCTCTGAGCTGTCAGCACAAAGCCCAACATGGGGCTCGAACCCACCAACTGTGAGGTCACGACCTGAGCTGAAGTCAGATGCTTAGCCAGCTGAGTCACCTAGGTGCCCCTCCATAGTGTATCCTTACAATGAAGTAAGCTAGGGGAAAGAAAATGCTATGAAGAAAATCATGAGGAAGAGAAAGTACATTCACAGTACTATACTTATTAAAAAAATAATCCACCTATAAGTGGACCCATACAGTTCAAATCTGTGTTGTTTGAGGATCAATTGTATAAGCTCCTAGAGAAGATGATTGGGGAGCTAGTCTTGTGGATAAGGGAGCGTCTCTGAGGGAGTGTATTTAAGCAAGAAATGGGGAGAAAAAGGATTCTCGGCCTAAGGAAGACTATGCATGACAACTGGAAGATTGGGGGATGGGCACTGAAGAGCCTGGAAGAGGTTCAGCAGTGTGTTGAGCTGCATGATGTTACTCTTTTTTTTTAATTAATTAATTTATTTTTGAGAAAGAGAGAGAATCCAAAGCAGTCTCCATGCTATTAACGCAGATCCCAACACGGGGTTCAAACTCACAACCAGGAGATCATGACCTGAGCCGAAATCAAGAATCAGGTGCTTAACCATCTGAGCCACCCCGGTGTCCTGATGTGTTACTTTTCTTTTTTTTTTTTATACATGTGTCCCATATTGGCATGAATATCTGCCTGCCTCTCCCCACCAACCTATGAGCTCTGTGAAGTCCCTGTCCTCATATGCTCAGGGGCCAGCCCAGAAGATAACACATAGAAAGTGTTCGGTAAATGCTGCACTGAACTCAGTAGTGCCAGGCTCCAGCCTTGGCCTTGTCTGGTAGCTTTCCCTTCTCCAGCACTCTGGTTCCCATCTTGTGTCTTGAACTTGCTTGAGTCATGGTCATGCTTTTACACGAGAATAAGGCAGCAATATCTGTAAGGACCTGTGAGTACCTTGATACACCAATCATTCAGATTGTTGTAGCTACAACGTTTGTCTATGCAAAACTCTTAGGACAAGGTGGGATCGTGGGGACATTGAAACCTGCTCTCCTTCCTTACTTGCCAGAAAAAACTCTGTAGGTCATCAGGTTTTTTTAGGTCTTGTTTCCCACAAGACCTAGATGCAATTCATTATCTAATTGTTCTCTCCTAAAAAAAAAAAAAACCAAAAAAAAAAAAAAAACCAACCTAGTATTTTAAGACAAGTCATGTTTTTTTTTAAAGCCATTAAGTAAACCACATGCTTAATAACTAGCTTCTAAAAAAATCTGTTTTCCTATAATGTTCTTCTTGGCTTTCAGGGGATCTGAGAAAATCCGGAGCAAGGCTTTGTTCAGTCCCTCAAGCTGTCCCTGCTACTCTGGAAGAAATAGCCCATGTCCTTTTGCTCCTACACTCCCCATGTTAGGGGATCTCCTGAGTTTTGGACGGTCTCTGGTGTCAGTAGCCAATGGACCAACTCAGGGCTGCCTTATGCCCCTGTGTCCTACTCACCCTTCAGGAGAGAGAGTTCTGGTCAGTCCTTCCCCTCAGTACACTTCCCACCAGGTGTCCCATTCATCCGTCACATGATTGACTTATTATTTCATACACTTGCAGACGAAATCACAGCCCTCCGAGGCCCCATCTACCACTCCCAACTTTCCGATGGATGCACACATAGAAAACCCAGCCCACTACGGCTGCCATTACTGCCACCAACACTACCAGCAGATGTTTAATTAGCACTTACCAATACTAATTCATGTCATCTTCTGAGACAGGTACATTATCTTTCCTTTAAATACAAGGAAGCAGGCAGTCCAATTCCAAACTGTGCTCTTAAGCATCCATTATGCTGCTTTCTGTGAACAATTCTTGCAACAGAGCAGGCAGAAGGTGACCTTTGAGGTTGGAAATTTCCTTGGCTTTGACATTTATTAGTTGAGTGATCTTGAGCAGGATACTTGACTTCTCTGAGACTCCATTTTATTATCTGTAAAAGAAGTAGAATTTCTACCTTGTAGTAATGAAGAAATAAAGTCAGAGGCTCTCGTATCTCTATCTCTTGAGTCAGCCATGGAGATTTATTCCTAAATGTCTACTCTGTGTCCTTCTTTTGAACCCTTGCTTGGTGCCACAAATCTGAAGGTCCCTGAAAGTCCACAGCCTCTAACCCCAAAGGCCACAGATCTGAAAGCCCCTGAAGGTTTCTGGAGAACCAGTAAAACTACAGCTATTCCAAAGTAGCCCTGTTAGTCTGGGTCCTCCAGGAAGTTGGAGTGGGGCGGTGGGGGGAGCAAAGCTGGATTAAATGTGTGAGGACTTTGTTAAAAGAAATGTCTGCATGACAGAAAGGAGAAAGGAGGCTAAGAAGGACAAAGGAGAGTGCTCTGATCACAAATCAAGCGTGAGCAGAGGTAGAAGGTTGGGGAAGGCATCCTAGACTTCCCTGCAATCTAGGGAGGGTTTGGCAAGGCAGTCTGGGAGTCTCTGAGCCAATACCGCTGTCAAGGATGGTGAGCATCTCCCAAGAAGAGTCTACCCGATTGTCCCCACCCCATGCAGTCATTACCTGGGAACAGCCCCTGGGAGGCATGTCCTCGTTGCCCACTGGATTTCAGAATATGGTCACTGGGGCCCTGGTCAGTAATGCTCAGAATCCCTCCTAAATCAAAGCGAGGCAGTGATGTAAAGGAAAAATACGTATTTCCTTGTCTTAAGGGTAGAGTACCATTCCACGACTTTTCTAGCAGCTGAAGGTTTCTTTAAAATAAAAGGTTGAGAATCTTTTGGTTTTATTGTTGAGTGGTCCCATCTTTAATATTCTAATGTTCTATGCTTATAATCTCAGAGTATTCTAGAATGCCAGCTGGCGTCCGATTTTAGAATTTCCTCTGTGTCTCCATGAAAGGGGGTCCATGGTAAGTGTCAAGAGGCAGTCGCTAGTTTTCCTGTTTCTGGAAATGAAGAGTTGGAGCCATGAAAGCCCTAAGTTAGTGGCCTTGGCTCTGCCCTTGCCTGTGAGCCTCAGCTTCCTTCCTGATCACATGCTTGCTGCATCATTATCTACCAGCGTGATTCAACCTAGCTGTGAATTAGCTAGAATTACCCTAGGAGTTTTTATAATAATACACATGCACAGACCTACTTAATCAGGGTCTCTGGGGGTGGGGCACAGAAATCTGCATTTTTGAAAGCTCTCTAGATGATTCTCGTGGTCAGCCTGGTACAGAAACCCTGACTAGGCACACAAAACCCTCTCTGAAGGAAGAATGTGAAGCCAGGAGAAAGAGATTTACCAGCTGCACTTGAACTCCAAACCATACTTTGTACCTTGCTTGGGAATAGCCCTACATCTTAGTAGCCACCTACCTTGGGCCCGACTTTGTGTCTTTCATGGCTCAGGTTCATCTGCATGTGTCATTGCCTGGCACACGATGACAGCGCTGGCTGGTCCCCTCTGCACGGACCTGATCCATGCCACCCCCAGAGGAAGGCAGTCGAGATGACACTCTTGCATGTTTTTAGAGGAATTTTTACTAAAGGTCCAAGTGTTCAGAAGACTTTTCACCCTCTCATAGTGGATGAGAGCCATCTTGGTCATGAAGCAGGTAGAATATAAACCCAGACACTCATAGACTCTGACACAAAAATCCATCTTGCATATGCGCAGTTAGCTCTCCCTCCACGTGCGCTCCTGTGGTTATACTTCTGCCTCCCGTGTGCCCTGCAAAACTGACCTCAGCTCACTGAGAGCTGGTGGCTTATTGCTACTTATACAGAGCTGTTCCCTGGATCAGATGCCGATCCTATGCAAGGGTGTGACGGTGTGACCAACCATTCTGCCACCTTGTAGATTCAAGTTCCTGGCAGTAGTGCCCAGAAAGAAGGTGCTCGAAAAGGTTTATCGAACAAAGAGGAGTTATTTCTTGTTTTGGGCTGTAGCCTCTGCTAATGTGCTGAGCCTGGTCAACACCAATACCCACATGGGATTGCAAATAAAACAGTAACACTGAAAATGCAGTACTTGTTAGGCCCAGGGCTCAGTGCTTTCATGAATCATCTCTTTAATCCACCAATGACTCCATGAAGAAGGTATGAGAGCTGCCATTTTATGGATGAGGAGATCATGAACTTTCTCAGTGTGAAAGGGAATGAGTGCAAGAGCCCGTACTCAACCATCAACATCAGAGAGTTGCAGAGGCATTTTCTTGTCTTCCCTCCTCCGTGTAAAAAACTGTTTTAATCAGAAGAACCCCATTCCCTGAGAGTTTCTCAAGGGTCTCTACTGAGAGGCCTCAGTTTCCAGGTCCCTTCACAATCCTTGTAGGTCTGGCTTGACACACTCCCCAGCACGACCCCGGGGCTTTCAGCCCTGGGCCCCGTCCCCCTGCGCTCCTCTACTGCCTGTCTCCTCTCCTTCCTTCTCAGACCCCTGGTGGACTTGCCTTCTCCCTAGTGGTCTGGAGAAGGTGCTGGCCCAGTGAGTTTGGTGACATGATTCCCGCCCCTGCTTCATTCCTCTCTGGCTCTCCACGTGGGCCTTCCTTGTCCATCACCTGCGTCGCAAGCACTGTCATCTGGTGACAGAGAAGAGGAAGGGCAGTCTTCTTATGGAGTTTAACTTCATTATTACTCTTTAATTTAGTGACCTTGTAAAGTTAGTTTCTTTTTAAAAAATTTTAACATTTATTTATGAGAGAGAGAGAGAGAGAGAGAGAGAGAGAGATCGATCATGAGCAGGGGAGGAGCAGAGAGAGAGGGAGACACAGAATCCGAAACAGGCTCCAGATTTTGAACTATCAGCACAGAGCTCAACACAGGGCTTGAACTCACAAACTGTGAGATCATGACCTCAGCTGAAATCGGATGCTCAACTGACTGAGCCACCCAGGCACCCCAATAAAAGTTAGTTTTTTGATGCAGCAACAGAAGTATTTCATTTACTTGTCTTTACCATAATATAAAATACTCTCTCTTTTCTTCCCATTTTGCCTGACTTTGCTAAAACTTCCCTCAGGACCCACAGGGTCCGTGGATAATATATTGTCCATCTCAACACTGACCCTCTCCACCGGACCTGGTTAGAATCCCTGACCGGGCTGGCACACTGTGAGGTCTCCCTGTCAGAGTGAGCCTCTTCTGGTCTCCTAAGGACTGACTCTGTCTCGTCTCCCTTCTTTGAGAGAGGGTCAGCCCAACCGGAGTGCCAGCCGCCTCCCTAGATCAATCCTCAGGTGCCATCACCCAGAAAGGTAAGGAGGTGGTGCAGCGTGGCCTCTGGATTACGATTGAACAGACAAGGCTGAAGTCAGAGGCTGCGGGCTCAGCTCTTGTGCTTGAGCAGGGCTATGGCAGAAGGAGTCGGTCATTGTCAGCAGGCCTTAGAAGACAGAATTGCGTGTCTGGCCAGAGAGCCATGAGATATTTATTGGGCACACTTCAGGTGCTGGTGTTCTGTTGCTGCTCTGCCTCAGACATGCGACCTGTCAGTCATTCATGCATGTGGTGTCTTCCTCTTCATCTTTTTGTTTATAGCTTATTTATTTATTTTGAGAGAGTGAGAGCAGAGGAGGGACAGAGAGAGAGAATCCCAAGCAGGCACCACACTGTCCTCACATAGTCCGATGCAGGGCTTAAACTCATGAACCATGAGATCATGACCTGAGCCAAAACCAAGGGTTGGACGCTTAACCAAGTGAGACACTCAGGCGCCCCCATACAGTACTCTTCTGAGTGCCTGGGCACAACCCCATGAAGGAGACATACATGGTCCTGGGCCTCAGGGAGCCAAGAATCAGGGGACACTGACTGTCTCTGTGTCATTTTTGCCCTCCTGAGAATGATGTTGGATGACAAGAAACCAAGTAAGTGGCTTTTTTCTAAAAGGTTTTGAGTATGTGAGAGATAAACTTTGATTTTGTGTTATCAGTTATCCCTCCTCGTGCCCTTCTGGTTGGGACAGCACAATGTCAAGATGGGAATGGAGATACGAAAGGAAAGGATACTTGTGTAAATGGTAGGGCCACTTTTCCCAGATGTGTTTAAATGGGATTGTTGACTTGGCCTCCCAGAGCCATGCCACCCTTAAGGTACACTCATCATTCATTCATTCATTCCATCATTTATTAAGCATTTTCTGTATGCCAGGCACAGCACTAAGTGCCAGGATCTCAAAGTCAAATAAGAAATGTGCCTTGACAGCCTTGACCTCAATAAGCTTGGGTCCAGTAGTTGAGACCGCCATGTTAAATAAGCAAGTGCCTAGACAGAGGGACATATGCTGTAATGAAGGTGTGTACAGGGCATAGAAGGACACAGAAGAGAAATTGGCCAGTTCTACCAGAGGAAGTCAGCATGTCTTGAGCTGAGTTTTGAAGGGTAGGTATGAATTCCCTAGGCAGCCAAGAAATAGGAACAGGGGAAAACATCAGCAAAGAGGAAGACAAACTAAAGAAATGACAAGTATGTTTGTAAAGCTGGAGTATGAAGAACAGTGAGAGAGTATGGAGTGTATAGAGTACGGGGTATTAGATGTGAAGTGATGATAGTGTTTAGGGGCATAAAGAAGGTGTGAGCGGAAATGATCAGAGGTGAAAACGGAGGAATAGTCAGACGCAAACAGACTTAGGAGACTAACATGGCATGATAGGGAGTTTGGAATTATCTTGCAGATCATGTTGAGTTGCTAATATTTCTTATATAAGGAAATGACATAATCATATTTGTAGCTTATTCGTATTTTATAAATCATAACATATTATATAAAGTTTCCTCTGGCAGCACCAAGAAGAGCTGATTGAAGGAAGCAGGTGTGAGACTAGAAGTAGGAACACCATCGAGAAACATATTTGTCAGTTTCTCCAGTTAACATTCACAAAAACCCAATTTAAGCTAGCTTAAGCTGAATATATAGATAAAGAAAGAGAAAGCCCTAAATAGGTTGTAAAGCTTCAGGGACAGCTGTATCCAGGAGTGCAAACCAGGCCATCAGATCTCTGTCCATCTCTTTATTCTGCTAGTTTTCTCTTTTCTTTGTGTGTTGCATTCTGTCACACTCTAGACAGATTATTTCCACATGGTGGGAATGATGGTTGCTGGAAATCTCAAGACTGTATCTTGATGTAGAAGTGAAAGAGGCTCTATATCTCCCAGAATCCTTACATCGAATTTCACGGAAGCACTTTGATTGGCTCTGCATGGAGCATATTCTCCCTGTGGACAGGTACATTGGGTGCTATGATCATCCAGGCCTTAGTGACATGGACTGGGAGAAAGACACTTCCCTAAAAGGAAAGCTGGTGCAGTTATCAAACAAAGAAACTGAGGGCGTGTACAACAGATCAAAGTACGTTGGCCACAACAGCTTCATTTAGGTAAAAACTAATGAAGAACTGAATTTTTAAGTTTATTTATTTATTTTGAGAAGAGGTTGGAACCAAGAGAGGAGAGAGAGAGAATCCCAGCCAGGCTGTCAGCACAGAGCCTGCTGTGGGGCTAGAACTCACAAACTGCAAGATCATGATCTGAGCCGAAGTTAAGAGTAAGATACTTAACCACCCAGGTGCCCATACTTCTTCTTTTTTATTTTATTTTTATATAGTTTTGAGACAGAGACAGCATGAGCAGAGGAGGGAAAGAGAGAGAGGGGAACAGAGATCTGAAGCAGGCTCTGTGCTAACAGCAGGGAGCCCAACGTCCGGGAGACCAGGACCTGAGCCAAAGTCAGGACGCTCACCCGACTGAGTCACCCAGGCGCCCCTAGGTTCAATAACTTCTTAAAAAACAGTTTGTAAAGAACAATTTTTCACATGCCTCACAGTGTCTGTGCAAAGGCAGCTACTGCTGGCCGCCAGAGCTGTAGGGGACATGGTGCACTGGGACTACCAGGGCCCCTGGCCATTCAGGGCGCCTGTGAGGTGCGGAGTCAAGTCACAGGAGGCTACTGAGAGGTGCTGACTTTGGAGAGCAGCTTTCCTCCAGGCTTGTTGGCAGAGGACGCGAGGATGGTGTCCGTTCCCTCGAGCCTGGGAAAAGGCTGGTTGGCAGCGCTGCAGAAGGCTCCCAGCTGCTAAAACTTTCTCAGCTGGCTTCATGGACCAAGAGGCGAGGCGGTGGGGGCTGCCAAGGACATGACATTTCTCATGCTAATGAGGGAGGGAGGCAGCAGCCAGGGCGAGGCTGATTTATGTTTTGATGCTGAACATCAGGCTGCATCTGAGACTAGGTGAGAGCAAGGACCTCTTTATGCTTCTAGAGCTTTCAGGGTATTCTTCTGTCTTCCCGTGGACACAGGGTGCCTGACTGCACCCCTTTCTCACACTGCCCCCCATGGGGTCTTCTAGCCCCTTCTTCCACCTAGAGCAAACCAGAGCTGAGACTGGGAGCACATACGGGCATCAGAGAAAAAGGTCATCTTGCTGCTCTCACCCTTGACCCTGAACTTCTTAAAATCCATGGGCACTTTTGCGGAGGGACCACCTTCTAGTTGCAAGCGATCCCAGTGTGGTATGCATATGGGTGCAGAAGGGTTTATATAGCCTTGGAAAGATGTTCTCAACATACTGTCAAATGAGAACGAAAGTTTCAAAACAGTACATGGTGTACCTGATGTCACAAAATATGAGTACGTACGTATGGGATGTAGTTGCATACAGACAAAGTATAAAAGAACGTACACCAAAATGTTCAGTGCGGGTGAACGCAGTGCGTTAAGCGTCCGACTTCAGTTCAAGTCATGATCTCGCAGTTGGTGAGTTCGAGCCCCGCTTCGGGCTCCGTGCTGACAGCTCAGAGCCTGGAGCCTGCTTTGGATTCAGTGTCTCCCTTTCTCTCTGCCCCTCCCCCACTTATGCTCTGCCTCTCTCTCTCTCAACAATAAATAAATAATAATAAAAATTTTTATATGTTAGTAGTGCTTTTCTCTGTATTATAAGATTTTATTTGTATCGCTTCTTGGCCTTTTGGCTAAGATCAAGTGTAGTATCTGTTCTTATCAGTTTAATATAAGATTTTATTTGTGTATATATGTCTTGAATTTTGGCTTTTTTCATTATTTTCTAATTTTTCTTTAATAAATATATTAATTACATGATAATAACAATACTACTAGTAGTAACAAACACAAGGTGTACTACTCTGGTATCTTTTTAACATAAGGCCGGAAAAGCAGTCAGAATGGAACTAAGAGAAATCAAGACCATCGCAGTGGACTGAACGCTTACTCATATGTTGAAAGCCTAACCCAGACTGTGAAAGTATCAGGAAGCGGGCCCTCTGTAGGTGACTCTGTTATGGGGGCAGGTCAGGAATGGGATGAGTCCCCGAAGAAAAGAGGCCCCAGAGAGCTCTCTCAGCCCATCTGCCACGTGAGGGCACAGTGAGGGCCATCTATGAACCAGGAAGTGGGCTCTCACCAGACACCGAACCTGCCTTGACCTTGGACGTTCAGCCTCCAGCACTATGAGCAATGAATTTCTGTTGTTTCTAAGCCACTTCGCCTATGGTGTTTTATTCTAACAGCTTCAGCAGACTGAGACAACTTGACTCTAAAAAGATTCATAGGACTCTCGGGCGCTCAGTCCTGCTCAGACTCCCGTGTGTATATCCATGTCCAACGGGTAAGGAATTCTCAGGGTGTGGAGCCCTCTTGAAGACTGGTGTTCCCTGAGTCTATCCATGCAGGGAGCCAAGAGAGACGACGGTAACCACTCTGACACGGGACTTGAGGGGAAGGTGGAGGGGGTGTAGGTAGATACAAATATGAGAAGAACTTTGGCTGGCTGAGGGGGCTAACGGGAATGACCATGAACGATGCTCCATGTTGGGGCTATGCCACTGGGGTGAAGCAAGTGGAACTCCTTCCATTGGAAAAGAAAAAAGGTTGTATTGTGGTTTTTTTAGGTTAGAAAAACCCTTCCTATACTGTATGACCCATGCAGCACCCAATCCCTATTCCAGGATCATAAACCCCACCACAAAAATTTGAGTTGCTAAGTTTTTTGGAGTCTGACACAGTGGGAAGTGTGAAATGCAGGCATCTGGCAGGCCAGAAAGCAAGTGGTTTTGAAATATTTATTTCCAGGAAGCATTAGCTATGATTTTTTTTTCTTTTATGGTTTATTGTCAAGTTGGTTTCCATGTAACAGCCAGTGTTCATCCTGACAAGTGCCCTCCTCCATGCCCATCACCCCCCTTGCCTTTCCCCTCCCCCATCAGCCCTCAGTTTGTTCTCAGTATTCAAGAGTCTCTCATGATTTACCTCCCTCATGTTAGCTATGATTTTTAACCATGTACTGAAAGTTTTGAGCAGACACAAAGCTCGGAGTTCTGGTCAGCCAGCCAAGAACCACTGACTGGGCTACTTTCTCCCCAAAAAGAAAGCAGGTAACAGGCATAGAGGCAAAGATTAGGGGCTCCCCTTCTGCTTTGTAGGCCTTTTTGTGTTTTTTGTAGGCATCTCAGTTGAGAGGAAAGGGTGCTAATGCTGAGATTAATAACCCAGGATACTCTAGAAGGCTCTGTGAGCTTTAAAAATATTTTAGAGGGGTGCCTGGGTGGTTCAGTCCATGAAGCGTCCAACTTTAGCTCAGGTCATGATCTCATGGTTCATGAGTTCGAGCTCTGCATAGGGCTCTGGGCTGACAGCTCAGAGCCTGGAGTCTGCTTCGGATTCTGTGTCTCCCTCTTTCTACTCCTCCCCCACTTGCACCCTGCCTCTCTCTGTCTTTCAAAAATGAATAAACATAAAAAAAAAAAAAACTTTTTTTTATGTTTCAGAGAGGTGGGTGATCCAGAGGAGGGGAGGGAAAGTCCATCTTGACCAATGGTACGAGTTTAAATTTGGGGCTCCCTGGTCAATTATCTGCAAGGGCCACTGCCTTTCATTAATTACACTATAAACAACTCTTCAGTGAAAAGGGCCCGCTGGTTGTGGGAGGCAGGGGAGGGAAGGCCATCAGTGCCCTCCAGACAATAGTCACATCCTGGACCCCAAGAGACAGACTTCTGTTTTCACCTGCTTGCAGAGATGCACAGCCCTGAGCAGATGAGCCCCTTTCCCAGGGTGGGAGGAGGGTCCCTTTATCCATATCTGGTAAAATCATTATGTGCTAGTCCTCTAACTACTGTTGACACGGGGTGGGGGTGGGGGGGCGGGACGGGAGCAACAAAGGCTGAAAGAACAAAGAACAATATTTTTTTTCCCTACATTTCCAGCTGAAGTGGTGAATATTGGATCACTTACATGGAAATGTTCTTGAGGTTTTTCCAGATCATTTCAAGAAGGCAGGTGCTTTCTGAAAATGAGCATTCTGCTTCTGGTTTAATTTTTGAAAGCCATCTGTGATTGATTTATTAGAGTGCTAATAATGTTTTGTTTTCCTCTGGTTCCCCCCCCCACCAGGCATCCGAAACTTCTCTCATCCCATATACCCAGCTCAGACGTAGAGAGGTCAAAGTCCCATGCTGTGTGGTATTTACAGTGTTTTGAGAAGGCTAGCTTACAAGCTGCTGGTTTTCCCCTAACTCTAATGTTGGGGGTGCGGTTGGGGACTTTCTGTTTAAAACAAAACTGCACCTGAGATTTCACAATTTGTACTAGGGTTATCTTTTCCACTGTGGAAAATTAAATCACACAAGAATTTAGCAGGGGCAGGGGGATGAGATCTACTGTCTTCATGGGACGCCTGGGTGGCTCAGTCAGTTAACTGTCTGACATCAGCTCAGGTGATGATCTCATGGTGAGTTCGAGCCCCACATCGGACTCTGTGCTGACATCTCTGAGCCTGGAGCCTGCTTCAGATTCTGTGTCTCCCTCTGTCTCTGCTCATCCCCCACTCACATGCTGTCTCTTAATCTCTCCCCAAAAAATAAAAAACATTAAAAAAATTAAAACAAATCTGTCTTTGTAAATTTCAAGTATGCAGTATAGTATTACTACCTATAGTCACCATGTGTGTGTTAGATTTACAGGACTTATTCACCTTATAACTAACAGTTTGTACCCTTTAACCGCTACCTTGCTGGAAAACTGCCCAGCCTCTTGCAACGGCCATCCTTCTCTTTTTCTGTAGCTCTTTTTTTTAAGGTTCCGCATATAAATGATACCATACCATATTGTATTTGTCTTTGCCCAAGGCTAATGTTAATGTAGAGAAAGGATTTGAATCCAGATCATTCTATGCAATACCGTGTGTCCCTACATCCAACACTATTCTCTAGAAGGAAGTAGGGAGAAGGAAGTTGGCCATTAATCAGTCTTCTTAAGAAAGAATCTAGGGACGCCTGGGTGGTTCAGTTGGTTAGGCGTCCGACTTTGGCTCAGGTCAGCATCTTGTGGTTCGTGGGTTCAAGCCCTGCATTGGGCTCTGTGCTGACAGTTCAGAGCCTGGAGCCTGCTTCAGATTCTGTGTCTCCCTCTCTCTCTGCCCCTCCCCTGCTCGTATTCTGTCTCTTACTGTCTCAAAAATAAACAAACATTAAAAAAAATAGAAAGAAAGTATCCTCTAAAAGACCCATGCCCTGTCTTTAACCTGACTCTACCTCATCTCTGGAGACAGAGCCCACACTCCGTGGTCTAGATGAACTTTACTCTCTTTGCACTATGGCTTATTGGTGTTAACAGAGCTTATTTGCTTAAAGGTCTGAAGAGTCTTCTGCCAGAGGATTTATGCGGAGAGAAATAGCAGCGAGAGGAGGGGAAACGCTTAGTGTAGTGTCAATCACTGGGATTTGTCCCCCTAAGCCCATCCTGAGTCCTATTGAGAACAAGGAAGGAGCTGATTATCTGGTCTATTTCCAGTCTTTCTCTTGACATTACCACCGTGTCCATTTGGCTCATTAGAGAAACTTCTTAAAGCATCACAGAAGTCACCTTTAGGGTTGTTTGTCCAACTCGCCCATTTTCCCTGACACTGACATTTACAGCCATGAGCTGGCTCTTGGTGGCCGTGTTCCAGCTTTGAGTTGGTGCTTCCTCTTGCCTCATTCCATCCCTACTACCTCTGACTGTGCAGAAATGGGCTCTTGACTGAAGCTGGACCAGAATCCCTTCCAGGAACTAGGACTTGGGACTGAGAGAAGGTTAGTGGCTGGACCTGCACTGTGTAAACTTGGGAGCGATCTCTGCCAAGTAGACTGAGCACCCAGAGAGCTGCTCTTTAGACTGAAAAAAAAATCCAACTAATCAGTTGCAGAGGGAACTCGAGCAGGGACAAAGGTACATAGCAAATGCTGTCAGCACAGAGCCCGATGTGGGGCTTAAACTCACAGACTATGAGATCATGACCTGAGCTGAAGTCAGATGCTCTCTGAGCCACCCAGGCACCCCAAAAGTATGTTTGTCTTAAATCAGCTTGAGATGGTTTCTAAACTTACAAAGGAGAATTCTAACTTTTCAGAGTTTTGGGAGTCAGGACATAGTATAATCTATCTTTTTTCTTTTTAAGTTTATTTATTTTGACAGAGAGAGAGAGTGTGAGCCAGCACAAGCAGATAAGGGGCAGAGAGAAGGAGAGACAGAATCCCAAGCAGGTGCAGAGCCAGAAGCAAGTCTTGAACTCATGAACTGAGACATCATCACATGACATCATGACCTGAGCTGAGATCAAGAATCAGTTGCTTGGGGCGCCTGGGTGGGTCAGTCAGTTAAGCGTCCAACTTCAGCTCAGGTCGTGATCTCACGGTTTGTGGGTTCGAGCCCCGCATCGTGCTGTGCGCTGACAGCTAGCTCAGAGCCTGGAACCTGTCTTCAGATTCTGTGTCTCCCTCTCCCTCAGTTCATCCCCTGCTCATGCTGTCTCTCTCTCTCTCTCTAAAAATAAATAAAAACATTAAAAAAAATCAAATGCTTAATTGACTGAGCTACCCAGGGGCCCAGGGCACAGTATAATCTATAAATTGAAGCATGGTGATAGCTTCACTTCCCCTGTAGGTATATTAATTTTGCTCAGTCCTGGGGCGGCCGTTTATCTTCTTCTCCGCTTCCCAGGTGGGGAGGGGTATGTGGGTCAGCACCAACAGTAGAGAAGCAGCTTCACAGCAAGTGTACGTTTGATAGCGAACATGTATGATCTTGGAATATGATGGACAGCACATTAGCCCACTATTTTTTTTCTCTTTATCTAGCCTGTAACCGCAAAGACACTAGGAGGACAAATCTTGTCCACAAAAGTCCCTAAAATTTGAGCCAAGAAAACTGAAGCTCTTTGCTTTCCTTACAATCAAACAGATAAGCTGTGAGGAGGACTGCAAGGGTCCCACGACCAGCCAGCCGTGGGAAAGGGAGTGAGCAGGACTGACGGCCAGGTGGCTCTGGGGCTACTTAACCCAGCTGTAGGGTCAGCAGGTCTCAAGTCTGATGCAAAGTTTCAGGACCGAGCAGTACTGTGGTTGCCTTCGGGTGCTCGGAGGGACGGCCAAGAGGGTAATATGGCCTCCAAATCATTTCCTGGAGCTGCTGTGTAAAGTTCCACACATGGGGTGGTTTAAAGCAACAGACATGTACGGTTCCACAGTTCTGAGGCTAGAAGTCCAAAATCAAAGTGCTGGCAGGGCCAGGCTCCCTCAGGAGCCTCTCCAGGAAGATCCTTCCTTGCCTCTTCCAGATTCTGGTAGCCCCAAGTGTCCCTTGGCCTGTGGCCATGTCTGCCTTTATTAGCACATAGCATTCTCCCTGCGTGCCTTCACACTGTCTTATGAAAGGCCCACGTTTGTGTCCACTTTCCTTCTTCCTATGACAATAAGTTCTATCGGATTGGGGCCCACCTTACTCCAATAGGACTTCATCTTAACCAGTTAGGTCTGTGACAACCCTATTTCCAAATAAGGTCACATTCTGAGGTATTGTGGATTGGGACGTCACCATCTCTTTTTCATGTGGGGGGGCAGTTCAAATCATGACATCATCCATGGGGACTTGGCAACCTTGAGCTCTTCTTGAGGAAGTATCAATGTCCTAAGGGGCCTGACATACTTGGTCTCTTAAACTAGCTGATGTACCTCAGCAGATTTGGTGAACTGATTGGGCAGCTTGTCAGAAGACAATTTTTGGGGTGCCTGGGTGGCTCAGTCGGTTAAGCTTCTGACTTCGGCTCAGGTCATGATCTCACGGTTCGTGCGTTCCAGCCCTGCGTCAGGCTCTGTGCTGACAGCTCAGAGCCTGGAGCCTGCTTTGGATTCTGTGTCTCCCTCTCTCTCTGCCCCTCCCCAGCTCACTCTCTGTTTCTGTCTCTCAAAATAAAATAAAGACATTAAAAAAAAAGAAGAAGAAGACAATTTTCATGAGGACCCAAGGATGAGAATTTATCCTAACAGAGGCAATCACCAGGCATGGTGACTTATTTAGTACAGTTTTTTTTTTCCTTAGTGGTGTATAAAATAATACAGCATTTACAATAGATGGTGAACTAGCTTCAGTGAGATCCCATCGTATAAACTTGCTTTTCCTTTTTATTTCTCAAAGTCCTTTATCCCAGTGACCTTAAATCAATTTCCTCGGGAAATGGCTCTTCAACTGACTTTGAATTCATTATATACAAATAGTAGCTTTTGTCAAATGTCTTGGTGGAAGGAAAGATACAGCATTTCCAATATCTACCAATCTAGTGGCTGTACTTTTGGTAAAAAAAAAAAAAAAAAAAAAAAAGAAGAAGAAGAAGGCATGAATCCATGCCTGGTTTTTGAGCACCTATGTCATAGTAGCTACGGTTCTAAATGTGGATATGTATTTATGGTAAAAAGGACAGAGTCGGTCTTTGTTCTTAAGCTTTTTGGGTTTTTTTCTAGGGCATTGCTGTACAATGTAAATATGTAATTTTATTTTTTGGGTAGTCACATTGTAAAAAGTACAAGGAAACAGGTGAAATTAATCCCAATAGAATGTATTTAACTCAATATATGCAAACTAGTTTATTCATGAGGCACTTTCTATCCCTTTTTATGCCGAGTCTTCAAACTCCAGCGTGTATTTTTACCTTTAGCACATCTCAGATTTTTTTTATGTTTTTTATTTATTTCTGAGAGACAGAGAGAGACAGCATGAGCAGGGGAGGGTCAGAGAGAGAGGGGGACACAGAATCCGAAGCAGGCTCCAGGCTCTGAGCTGTCAGCAACAGCCAGACGTGGGGCTCAAACCCACAGACCGTGAAATCTTGACCTGAGCCGAAGCCAGATGCTTAACCGACTGAGCCATCCAGGCGCCCCTAGCACATCTCAGTTAGGACTAGCCGCATTCCAGTGTTCAATAGCCACTGGCGCTAGTTCAGCACAAATGCAGGGAGTGAAGAGAGAGAATGAAGAAGTAAACAAATACGATCATTTTAGATGAAGAATATAAAATAAGAACATGAGATCTGTCTTTGAGAAGGTCACAGTGAAATGTGATCACATGGATGAGAAGGACTCTGTTAGGCTAAATTGAGGTGCAAGAAGGCAAGAATAGTGAGAATAAAGTCTGTCCAGTAGGAAAGAATTTGGAAGAATCCAGGAACAGAGTCAATGTCTGTGTGGCTGAAGCAGATGTGTATTTGCGTGCAATGGGGAGTGGGGTGGGGGGCGAGGGTGGAGAAGGTACGAGGGGTGGGATGGTAAAGGGACCGGGAAGGAGAGGGAAGCTGGCACCTTGTAGACATCATCAGGACTTGGGAAACCGTGTTGATTTAAATGCCTCATTTCTATGGGAAATCACACTTGCTTCTGGTAGCTACTATGTTCCTCCTTTAAGTATTTACATCCATTTGTTTAATGATCACCTCTGGAATTTTGCTGGGGATTGATGTCTAGATTTTCCATGTGAAGTCTTCAAAAGCCATCCCTTTTCCTTTGTTGAGCATTGACACATTGTTCTTCAAATCTCCTGTTTTCCATCGGTCTCTTGAATGATGCTGAGGCCACACCTTTAAGTTTCTCCAATAAACAAGGATGTAATCCAGATAGGTATGGAGATGTAAACACATTTTCATTGAGTAAATTCCTTTTTTTTCTGTTTTTTTTTTTTTTTTGAGAGAGAGAGAGAGAGACAGAGAGAGACAGAGGAGAGGCACAGAGGGATAGAGGGAGAATTCCAAGCAGGCTCCACACTCAGCACAGAGCCTGATGCAGGGCTTGATCCCGTGACCCTGGGATCATGACCTGAGCTGAAATTGGAAGTTGGATGCTCAACTGACTGAGCCACCCAGGTGCCCCAAATAAATTCTCCCCCCCGATTGTCACACATTTTCATTTTCATTTGTCTTTTATAGTATTTATACTCTTCAGTTCGAGGATACCATTTGATGGAGAAGGCAGCAGTATAATAGCAACTGAACTAATTCTGCTTTTTATGGGTTGTTAAAATTGTACCATTTTCTCTACCTTCTTTTTGCTCTGAATATGACAATCTTCGCTGGATTTTTTTTTTTGCATGAGTTTTGGCTCATCCAGTGTATTGCTTTCTAAATATCAGTGTTTTCATTACTTCTTTATCTTTGTATTTACAACTGACGGTGGGTCACCTCCTTCCCACACCCCCAAACACCGGAGCATTTGGGCTCTTTGATTTTCCTTGTGTCCAATATTTGGCCAATCCTAATGCTAGTTAGCAACCTTCATTGAAAGCTATAGGAGGGGCGCCTGGGGGGCTCAGTTGGTTAAATGCCTAACTTTTGCTCAGGTCATGATCTTATGGCTTGTGTGTCCAAGCCCCACATTGGGCTCTGTGCTGACAGCTCAGAACCCAGATCCTTTGTTTGGATTCTGTGTCTCCCTCTCTCTCTGCCCCTTCCCAGCTCTCTCTATCTGTCTGTCTCTCTCTCTCAAAAATAAATAAACATTTAAAAAAAATTTTAAGAAGAGAAAGTCACAGGAATACAGTTCAATTGATTTAAGCCAAAATAAAATGGACTAGTTCGGAGGATTGGAAAGTTCACTGATTTCAAGTACAGCAGAATCTAAAGTCTCAAAGATGTAACAGGACTCTGGGTTTTTTGTTTTGTTTTTTCTATTTGCTTTTATTCTCAGGGAGGTTTTTCAGGGTCCATCCCAGCAGGAAAAAAAAGTCTCATTTCTGAAAGCACCGTGGGGGGATATGATGTTCTCAGTGGCTGCGTTTGGGGTTCAGGTCCCACTCAGGCCATCTGGCCTGCAAATGGTAAAGGTGGTTCTCGAGGCAAGATCAATCCAGGCTGTGCTGTGAGGAGAGAGAAGACACGTTACATAAGCGCAAAGAAAACAGCTCTTCCCTTCACAGCGCTGCTGGTATTCGTTTGCTGCTCCCCATGTTCCCCACCTCTGTTTAGCCAAGTGACATTAGATTTTTGCATGGATTGTTGAAAAAAAAAGGCTCTCACTAGCCTTCCAGCTTCTGCTTTTCCCATACAGCCGTATCACACAATTTTATCAGGCACAATTTGTAGGAAAATCTACATGAACACATGGCAACACCATGGACTGGACTCCGCCCAACTCTCTCCGCCCAACTCTCCCCGCCCCCCCCCCACCCCCCCCCCCCCCCCCCCCCCCCCCCCCCCCCCCCCCCCCCCGTGATCTTCTCAACGCTCTAGAATCTAGGGAGGCCACTCTTCCAGAAAGAAAGTTTAGAAGAGGAGAGAGGGGCGCCTGGGTGGCTCAGTCGGTTAAGTGACCGACTTCGGCTCAGGTCATGATCTCACTGTCTATGGGTTTGAGCCCTGTCTCGGGCTCTGTGCTGACAGTTCAGAACCGGGAGCCTGTCTTCAGATTCTGTGTGTCCCTCTGTCTCTGCCCCTCCTCCGCTCACTCTCTGTCTCTGTCTCTCAAAATAAAAATAAACATAAAGAAATTAGAAGGGGTAGAGAGATACCCTATTTCACAGGTGGGAACTGGAATCCGATAGAACAAGAATGAACATCTGCATTGCGTTGGATTAACTGATGTAAGGAAGACAGAGTGACACAAGAAATACTGGCCAACCAGGAAGAACTTGCAATATGGTAAAGGGAGAGAAACTCACCAACATTTGTGATTATGGCTAGAATGTAGGAAGGGCCACATGAGGTGTCCTGCTCATATCTAATAGATGACTTGTAGCTGGAATGATGGAGGAGGCCATCATATAGAGATGGTGGTCTGTAGGGCCATTTGCCTTTTCTATGCTTTTAAGGGAGTGAGAAGGAGAGGAGCCTGGGCTCTTGAGATCTGGCATGGGGACCCTCTTCCCCACGGCCGTGTGGCTGGGATTTCCCTGTGGTCTACGTGAGGGAGCCCACCTGGACCCTGGCAGCCGGGACCCGTGCCTTTAGCACAGATGTTAGTGCGTGGGCCCCCAAAGCCATCTTGATCTTGAATCCTTCTTCCTGACCCCATCTTTGCGCACCAGAGAGGCTGTGTTTATTTGGGGTTTTCTGGTGAAACTGATGTGGCCCCAGGGACTAAGCAAGGGCCCGGGGCAGGCAGGAGAGAGAACAGCAGAGAGAGACAGTGTGAGCTCTATTTGCATACTCAGTGTGTGGTATAATGTCCCAGCTGGCCTCAAAGGTCAGCCAGGGAATCTTGGTTGTGAAAATAGAAAGAAGCATACGTTGCTGACTCTTTCTTTCTTAATCCATTTTCTCTCCCTGCCACCCTGTGACTGGAAGCTGGGTTATGCCTCTTGCCAGGAGCGTTCCTTCCTTGTCAACTGACTGCCTCTCTTTCTTCCCTTCTCAGAAAGAAGGATGGGTTTCTTGGCCGTGTTTCTGGTAGCTTCTGAAAGGCTTTCAATTCTCTGCTAGCAGAGGCTGGCTTCAGTGTGACTCATTCCACGTGACACGTTATGTGTGACAGGACTTTGCCCCACGGTGTCCCGGGAAGCACACTTCAGCACGGCAGTCGCTGCTGTCCCCTCAGGGGCTGCTGAAATGGGAGAGCAAAGCAAGGCAGAGTTAAAATACATCTGTGCAGTTGGGGTGGGGGGGGCGGGGAGGCTGACCACACGGCCAATGTGGGCGGCTTCTCGTTCTCCATCATGATCCCAGGCCATTTGGACGAGGTCACAGATGTCTTCTCTCTGACCGGACTCATTCAGAAAGTGCTGGGCAGTGAACAGATGCCCAGATGTCCTATGGGGAGGATTCATCTCTGTAAGACTTTCCAAGCCTTGGGCTGCATTTCAAGATCCTGCTCCTGCTCCTCCTCCCTAGGTTCTATTGATGGGGCAGAATTAGGGGGAGACCTAAGAAAGCAAATGCAGATGCCTCTACCCTTGCCCGCCAGAAGAACAGGTACAGGGGGCGCCTGAGTGGCACAGTCTGATAAGCTTCCAACTCTTGATCTCAGCTCAGATCGCTATCTCACAGTTCGTGAGTTCCAGCCCCGCATCGGGCTTTGCGTTGAGGGTGCAGAGCCTGCTTGGGATTCTGCCTCACCTTTTCTTTCTGCCCCTCCCCAGCTTGTGTGCACGCTCTCTGTCTCTCTCAAAATAAATAAACCTAAAAAAAAAGGAGAAGAGGTATCAATCTGTTGGCTGGAAATATTTCTGGACTGTGGTTGCAATACATTAGAGAAAGGCCCCTGACCTGTGTGAAGGAAGCGCACCACTGATGTTTGTAAGAAGGAAACCCACATTGCAGGTGAAGAGAGCATCTCAGAGTCAGACCCAGGCAAAAAAAAACACACAACCACCAAAAACCCAGCTCATCCACCTGCCTGTGAGACTGGGCAAGCCACGTCCAGAGCCTCGGTCTCCATATTTGTTAGGTAGGCTTCTGGCGGTGCCCACCTCACAATGATGTCAGAGGGAATAAACAAGATAATGGGGTAAAGGGGTCAGCACAGCACTTGGTGCTTAGTGAGCGCTCAATACATGGTAGGTACAGTTAACATTAAGGCACTGGTTTTGCCTTTATTGTTTGGCGCTGATCAACCCAAGAGAGGGGAATGGTCCTGAGGCAGGTCTCTGCAGTCCCCAACTGCTGTTGCTCCCACAGTCCAAGCAGCTGTTACAAAATTGCATTAACATGGGAGCTAATTTAACACAGTTATTAATTTTAAGATGCAGCTGGGTCATCCCTGGGCTCCAGTGCCTTCCCGTGCCCGTCTGGCACCCTGCCCTGGAGAGACAATCGTCTTCCTGACTTCCAGATAGACCTCAGGAGGGTGTTTGTGGCTCAGTGATCAAAGGGTTGTTAATTTCATATGCATACCATATTAACACACATTTTAAAAGGTCTCATTAGTTTTTCTGCTGATATCCAGCTTTGAAATTATTGCTTTGACTGCAGAGCCCCCTGCGGACATGAGTTCTCATTATTTTTAGGGACAACACCCCCACACACCCATAAATCTAGGACAGCTGACGTTTGGGTTTTTCTCTGCGGTTCAAATGGTCTATTATATTGGAGAGGTGGTAAGTCAGAAACCACGTCTTTGATGTTCGGTTGGAGTAAGTGGAGGTAGGTCAAATCAATTGCATAAATGCAGGAAGTGAGCATGGCGTGTAGGTGAAAAGAATCAGGTGCTACAGTGGACCACAAGCTTGAGGGCAATTAGCAGTGCAACTCAGTTGTGACTCACACTGATTATGGTAAGTGCATGGGCATCTGTCCCTTACGCTCAGCCTAGTTAACCCCTCAAAGAAGCAACAGTACACAAAGTAGGGACCCAAGATATCTTACAAATTTTCAAATGGGATTTTATTTAAGGCTAGCCTGGGGGGCATATCTTTACTCTTTTAGTAGTGAGTGCCAGAAAGTTACATTTTTCATTTACTCTCTCTACAAGTCTCAGAACCATTACTTCTCAGGGATTTCTTTTAAAATAAAAGCTAGAGACACCTGGGTGGCTCAGTTGGTTAAGCATCCAACTCTTGACTTCTGCTCAGGTCATGATCTCATGGCCCGTGGGTTGAGCCCCACATCGGACTCTTCTTTGACAGTGCGAAGCCTGCTTGGGATCTCTCTCTCTTCCTCTCCCACTTATGTTCTCTCTCTCTCTCAAAAGAAATAACTAAAATCTTGGGGCACCTAAGCGTCCGACTTTGGCTTAGGTCATGATCTCACGTTGGTGGGTTTGAGCCCCACGTCGGGCCCTGTGCTGAATGCTTGCTTGGGGCCTGGAGCCTGCTTCTGATTCTGTGTCTTCTCTCTCAGACCCTCCCCACTCATCCTCTGCCTCACACTATCTCTCAAAAAAATAAATGGGGGCGCCTGGGTGGCTCAGTCGGTTGAGCCTCTGGCTTCGGCTCAGGTCAGATCTCACGTTCGTGGGTTCGAGCCCCGCGTCGGGCTCTGTGCTGACAGCTAGCTCAGAGCCTGGAGCCTGCTTCCTGTTCTGTGTCTCCTTCTCTCTCTGCCCTTCTCCCTCTCATGCTCTGTCTCTCTTTGTATCAAAAATAAATTTAAAAAATAATAAATAAATAAATGTAAAAAAGATTTTAAAAAAATAACTAAAATCTTAATAAAAAATTTTTTAAACAGAAGTTAAAAATGACTTGAAAAGCCTTGGTTGTTGAAATACCTAGCTGTGAATGGTGCTGTGCAGAGCCCCTTTCAAAAAAAAGGGTGGTGGTGGGGGGCACAAAGCACACACATGAGACCCATAGTTCTGGGGTGCTCTCCTCTCTCTGTGGTCAGTGGTAGGCAGCAGTAGCGCTGGTGGTTAGCACTTTCTCTGTGGCTTCCCCTCACCCCTGCCCCAGAGGCATCCATTCATGCAGGGGCATCCCCAGACCCCGCATTAACGGGCTCCGTGCTGACAGTGCAGATCCTGTTTGGGATTCTCTCTTCTCTCTCTCTGTCCTTCCACCACTAGTGCTTTCTCTCTCTCTCTCAAAATAAACAAATAAACTTAAACATAATAATAAGAAGTAAATGCATGCGTACATACAGCCTGATTGGCCCCACGTGCTTCTCACCCACCAGTGGAGGGACTTGGCAAGGTGAATTGGCTTCGAGAAAATACCAGTGAGTTCTGGGAGCTTCCTCTTCAGGTAAAGAGCTCTGAGCTATCACTTTTCTGCCCTAACCTGGCCCTTGTTATGTGACCCTATGAACCCTCATGTTTCTTTTTATGTAATGTTTGCCCCACTGGTAATTACTTGTTTGTCATTCATCCTCCCCATTGGCCTACAAGCCGGCCTCTTTCATCACATGAAAGCCCAGCACAGAGCCTAGTACTGAATGGGCAGCCAGCGAGTGTTTGTGAATGAAAAGACCACAGCTCTCCATAAACATGCCCTTGGCTAAGAGCCTTGAGCTGAATCATCCTCTCGTGGAGGTGCAGGTTTAAAAACGGAAGAACTTCTTATATATGATGACACAAAATAAGCCAGTTACAGAACATTCCGTACGTTACGATGGCTGTTTTGTTTGGGAGAGGGAGCAAGACAGAGAAACAGGTAGAGAGAGATATTGAGAGATCCAGAGACCCTCACAGATGTGGGGAGACCTGGGGAAAGACTGAATCCTGAAATATTGAATGGGCAGGGTGAGCAGTTTTCCTTTCTTGAGTTTGTCTGCATTTTGCAAACACTTTGTAATGTGAATGAGTTGGAAACGTTTTTTATTAAAATTATCACCAGATCCCAAATACTTTGAAACCTGGGATCCCAGTAATTTGGCCAATGTTACCTTATTTCCAGAGCCCTTTCCATCCCCTGGAGACATCTTATTTGTGTGGCCTCTTTTCTTCCCAGAGCTGTAATTTTTATTTTTTTACTTGAAGAACCAGTGTGGAGAGGATACAGAAAAACTCACAAGGTTCCTAAACCCCCGTCTTAGAGGTTTCGCCATCTTGGCAGTTTTCCCCAAGCCAGCTGATCTCTCTGAAAAGATGGGGAATGATCTTACTGAATGAGGAGGTGATCTGAGGTCAGCATTAAATATATGTGTTGCTTTTCCCAGAGTTGGCTGAAAAGATCAAGTGACTTCCTCTACCGAGAAGTTATAATTCAATGATTAACAGAATTTCTTCACGGATTTAAAGCCTTCAGTTCTTATTCCCCAAAGTGCTGGCCTCATTACCATGTCTCCTCCCCAGGGAGCAGCAGTCAGAGCCCAGTCCCCAGAGAGGAACAGTAGAGATGCAGTTTATACGGAGAGACAGATACTAAGCAGAGCACAGGAGGGGAGGTGGGGGCGGGAGGGGGGATAGGAGAGGGCCGGAGGGGCATCCAGAAAAGGGAAAAACTAGAGCCTCTATCTCTGAGAAGCTTATCCTCTGTCCAGCATTTCTTTTACTGCTTAAAAATGTCCTACCTCTGAACTTCCTCCCACCCGTCACCCCCAGTAATTGTAGGATTCTATGGGGGATAAATCCATAGTCCCTGGAAATACAGATCACAGAATTAACTGGAAGCAAATATAGAGGAAAAGGTGTAATTCTTTTCATCAGACGTGGTTTAGGACATGCGTTTCCCCTTTTGCCTTAATTTCCCAGCATTTGTGAATTAACCTCATCAAACACTGTTTAAGTTCTGTGACTCTTTGATCCTGGGCCTTTTTCAGACTACCCTTGCTCCTGGTGTACAACATCGTATTCACTCGATCCGTCTTTATTCACCTTGCAAATGACTGCAATCCACCTTAGATGCTAACGTGTGGTATATATTCGGCTGTTCATTCATTTATTCTGTGTGTTAGGGAAAGGATAAGCTACTGTGACAAAAGTGTGGCCCCTTTCTTTCTTAGATGCCTCCCCCCAACCACCACCATGAGTGGTGCAGGCTGGCAGGCCAACAGGGGGCTCTGCCCTAGGAGCTCCTTTGAGAAGCCAGTTTCCAGAATGTTCTTGACCTGTCACCTAATGAGATGATGTCATGGTGAGATCAACAGAGGCCGTTAAGTACATCTGCATTTCTGCTTGCGGCAGAGTGAAAGAGTGGAACTCCAGAGCAAACTCGTTATCTTTTGATCTTAAGGAACTAAAAACTTTATTTTTTAGAGGAAATTTAAGTGCACGGCAAAATTGAGCTGAGCGTATAGGAAGTTCCCGTTCGCTCCCTGCCCCTACGCATGCACTGACTTCCTGCTCCCAACATCGGTTACAACCTGGGAATCGACATCGACACCATGGTTACCACCCAAACACCGTAACTTACCTTATGGTTCACTTTCGCGGTTGCACAGCCTACGGGTTTGGAGGAATGTATAATGGCCTGTCTTCACCACTGTAGTATCATAATAGTGTCCCTGTCCTTACGATCCTCTGTGCTCGGCCTTGTCACCCCGTCCTCCCCTCTCAACCCTGGCAACCCCTGATCTGTTGACCACCACCATAGTTTTGTCTTGTCCAGAATGCAAGAAACTGGGAATCCTACAGGATGGAGCCTTTTCATATCGGCTTCTTTCACTTAGCAATATGCATTTAAGTTTTCTCTGTGTCTCTGTTGGTCTCCCCCTTGCAGACAGTAAACCATGAGACTTCTCGGTTTCTGTAATTATGTGGGTCAATTCCTCATAATAAACCTCATTATGTGTGTGTGAACATATACATACATACGTATTCTGTTTCTCTGAAGAACCTTGAATAGTAAATCTCAAAATACATAATCCTCTGTTTACTCCTGGAAATACAGAAAGAATCCCCATTTTGGGCTCCTTCTCAGGACTCGAAGTTCCTTGAAGGTGGGAATTAGATCTTTATTTATTGCTGAATTTATTCAACTACACATTTTTCAGGTAAAATATATTTGCTAATAAGAATACCAATAGAACAATAGTTCTCATTTATTTAGTATGCAGGCCAATCACTAGAGAATTAGGTGATCTATTTATTTTATCTTATTTAATCATCATACCAAACTGGTGAGAAAGGTGATGTTATCCTCATATTCTGTAGATGAGGAAGCTGGGATTTAGCAAAAGACAAATTATTTGAGTAAAGTCACATGCTTAATAATTGGTAGATCTAGAATCAGAAATCAAATCTGCCTGACTCCAAGTCTTACTCTGTTTTTGCTACCAATACCCTCAACATACAAAATGGAGCTTTTTTTTAATGTTTATTTATTCATCTCTGAGATACAGAGAGGGAACGAGCAGGCAGGCACAAGCAGGGGAGTGGTGAGGGGGTGGAGACACAGAATCTGAAGCAGGCTCCAGGCTCTGAGCTGTCAGCATAGAGCCAGATGTGGGGCTCAAAGTCATGAACAGTGAGGTCACAACCTGAGCTGAAGTCCAACACTTCACCGGCTGAGTCACCCAGGCGCGCCCCCCCCCCCATTTCTGAGGGGAGGCTTGATTCTGACGAACAGCCCCGTGTCCTCAGCTCCCATCACACATGCCTCCTCCCTGCCCTCCAAAGGAGCCGGTCACTGCTCTAAGAACCAGTCCAAAAGAGAGGGAGGCGAACATATTTGTCAGGCTGTCCTGTGGCTGGCAGAGGAACCATTAATGCCAGGTCTGGGGATGCCCCTGCATGAATGGATGCCTCTGGGACAGGGGTGAGGGGAAGCCACAGAGAAAGTGCTAACCACCAGCGCTGCTGCTGCCTACCACTGACCACAGAGAGAGGAGAGCACCCCAGAACCATGGGTCTCGTGTGTGTGCTTTGTGCCCCCCACCACCCTTTTTTTTGAAAGGGGCTCTGCACAGCACCATACACAGCTAGGTATTTCAACAATCAAGGCTTTTCAAGTCATTTTTAACTTCTGTTTTAAAAATTTTATTAAGATTTTAGTTATTTCTTTTGAGAGAGAAAGAACATAAGTGAGGGAGGAAGAGAGAGAATCCCAAGCAGGCTCTGCATTGTCAGCTCAGAACCCCATGCAGGGCTTAAACCCACGATCTGTGAGATCTTCACCTGAGATGAAGTCGGACGCTTAACCGACGGAGCCACCCAGGCGCCCCCACAAAGTGGAGATTTTAAAGGTCGTTTATGAAATGAAGACGCTTATTTAGATGATCTCAACCCAGTCCATCAAGCTTTTTTGAAGGGCCTACTATGTACCAGCCAGGCACTGGGACCACAAGGTTGAATGGCATGATATTTCCCTTAATTCAATTCATAGACATCAACTGCACTAAGAAGAAAGCTCTGGGAGAATGTAGGAGCACGGAGGAAGGGCACAGCCTGGAAATTCATGGACGGTTTCTGAAGGAGGTCCAATCTGACCTGAGTCTTGGAGGATGAATAGAAGTTAGGCAGGTAGAAAATGTGAGGAGGACACGCTTAGGGGGTCAAAGCTGCATGAGAAAGGGCACACGGTGTGAGGTGACATGGAGGAGGTGACAATCAGAAGCAAAGTGATTTCTGATTAATAAATCTGAGAAGTAGAATTGCAATGGGCCTGATTCAACTTTCTTGTCCTCCTGATGGGAGTGAGCTATTTACAGGGAGCTCATGTTTCCCCTTCTGGGTCTCCAAGAAGGAAGCCCCCTCCACGGCAGATAAGAGCCACTTTCTCCAGTGTGGATTTTATCTGTAATAAAGGGAGTATGTTGGTTTCCTATGTGGTCTCCTTGTCATATTGCTTAATTGATTTAAAACTCCAGCGAGGAAGAGGGGTGGTAGATGGGCCTTCTTGAATGCACATCATGGGAATGTAAAGTGTGAAATGTGAAGGGCAGGAGATAAATTTCAAAAGATTTGGAAGAGCCAGGTCCTTTGTCTTAAAGGCCATGGGTTGGATCTCTCTGATTAGTTTTAAGGTAGAACTACATTCCACAGTTGTTCTCCGTGTAGAACATGGATGGTGGGGGAATTACAGAAGCAAAATCAAAGACAGGGAGACCAATCTGTAAGTGACCACAACTGTGTGTATCGAGGAAGGTGAGACCCGAGCTGCTTCAGGGGACAGAGCATAGAGGAGAGCCTGGCGCAGTAGATGACTACGAGACCACATGGGCGACATTTGAGGATTGGCCACTTGTGGTGGAGTGAATTAGAGTAGTCTGGGACGAGTCCCTGTTTCCTGACTTCAGTAACTGAGTGGATTATGATGTCAGTTACTGGGGCACCCCAGTGGCTCAGTCGGTTAAACATCCAACTTCAGCTCAAGTCATGACCTCACAGTTCGTGAGTTTGAGCCCCACATCAGGCTCTGTGCTGACAGCTCAGAACCTAGAGCCTCCTTCAGATTCTGTGTTTCCCTCCCTCCCTGCCCTTCCTCTGTTCACACCCTGTCTCTCCCTCTCTCTCAAAAATAAATAAATGTTAAAAAAATTATAATGTCAGTTACCAAGAGAGGAAACAGGAAAACAATCTTGGGGGGAAGGGAGGGAATGACGCATGTAGTTTGGACCATTTTGATTTTTATATTTGGGATCTCCAAGTGAGATGTCTTGACACCTACAGTCAGGAAGGGGTCTCAAGTCTAGCAGCGTTACACATCAGAATGGAAGGTTTTAATTTCGAAGCCATTGGCCTCTCTTCCAGGGAAGGGAGCATTGTAATCATGACTGTGTGGGATAGCATAGGAAAATAGAACATGGGGCCAGAAGGGAGCCCTTTGGGGGATGCAAACATTTAAGAAGTTGACAGCAGAGGAAGACCCCATGGAACAGGACAGAAAGGAATGATCATACATGCAAGGGGAGAATCATGAGAGATGTCACAGTGGAGAATTCTGGAAGAACTGAAGGAGACATAGCGTCAAATGCAGCAGAAAGGCCCAGTTAGACCAAGACCGGGGGTGTCCAGTGGCAATTTGGAGGTGATGCCTTTGGAAGTAGTTGGAATTGGGTGGTATGGTCAGAAGTCAGGTGCAGTGGGAAGTGAAGACCCCATTTAGAGGGGCTATTTTTTTTTTATTATAGTTTATTGTCAAGTTGGTTTCCATATAACACCCAGTGCTCTTCCCCACAAGTGCCCCCCTCCATGACCATCACCCTCCTTCCTTTATCCCCCTCCCCCTTCAGCCCTCAGTTTGTTTTCAGAATTCAAGAGTCTCTCATGCTTGGCCTCCCTCTCACTAACTCTTTTTCCACTCTTCCCCTCCCCATGTCCTCTGTTAAGTTTCTCCTGTTAGACCTATGAGTGCAAATATATGGTATCTGTCCTTCTCTGTCTGACTTATTTCGCTTAGCATGACACCCTCGAGGTCCATCCACTTTGCTACAAATGGCCAGATTTCATTCTTTCTCATTGCCATGTACTCCATTGTATATATAAGTCACATCTTCTTTCCATTCACCAGGTGATGGACATTTAGGCTCTTTCCATGATTTGGCTGTTGTAGAAAGTGCTGCTATGAACATTGGGTACATGCGCCCCTATGCATCAGCACTTCTGTATCCCTTGGGTAAATCCCTAGCAGTGCTATTTCTGTCTCATAGAGGATTTCTACTGTTAATTTTTTGAGGAACCTCCACACTGTTTTCCAGAGTGGCTGCACCGGTTTACATTCCCACCAGCAGTGTAGGAGGGTGTAGAGGGGCTATTTTCAAGATGCTGAGAAGTCAAGGGGACTTCAAGAGAGGCTCTCTCCTCTCAAAGTGAATCTTGAAGAAAGACAGAGGGGATTGATGGAAGAAAGGGGATTATGGATGGGGCACGCCCCCAAAGAAGACAGGAGATGATGAATTACAGCTGACATGGGGGTAGGGAATGGAGGGTGGGGGCGGGGAAGAGGGAGTGGCAGTTATCCTGAACAAAAGAGATGCCTTCTTCTGAAAGACACTGAAGAAGAAGGAAGGGTGTTTACAAATGAGATAGGCACTGTTTGGTTGTTGATGTCGTTTTTGGTGAAGGCTGGAGGGAAGGACAGCATCGAAGTTCATGCCAGTGGCCTCAGTGTTTTTAGTAAAATAGGAGGTGAGGCCATGTGCTGACATGGCCTTGGGACTTGAGAAGATTGGAGATTTGTCGTGAACACCAGGCAGATTGGGAGAGGAGACTCTAACCGACGGACAGGTGATCTGCACTGGAGTCAGCCTGGTTGGAGAAGGCAGGAGTTTCCCTGCAGGCTGGGTTGAAAAGGGCAAGAGTGAGGAATTCAGTGGTCTATGAAACTAGTGGTGGTGGTGAGCGCCTGAAAACAATGTAAACAGAGAAGGTCGTCAGTAGGTGGTGGTTTTGTTCAGTTATAAGGTTCTAAACCAGTAACTAGTATTTGAACTGCTCTTTACATTTGGGAAACGTTTTTGCAGACATATTTCATTCAGTTTTCAGAGCAGCGCTACAAGGCATATGTTATTATGTGCCTGTTCTGTAGAGACAAAGCGAGACTCACAGAAGGAGTGACTTATTCAAGGTCAGACAAGCAGTGAAGGCAGGATTCAAACTATATTTTTGGTCTCCAGGCTTCATACACGTACCATCTGATATTTAAAAACATTGGGGGAGAGTGAGGGACACAGATCAAGGGAGACTACTGAATACTGAAAACGAACCATGGACTGAAGGGGGAGGGGGAGGGAGGGAGGGGATGATGGTCATGGTGGGGGGCACTTGTGGGGAGAAGCACTGGGTGTTATATGGAAACCAATTTGACAATAAACTATTAAAAAATAAATAAATAATTTTGAAAATTAAAAAAATAAAAATAAATAAATAAAGAATAAAAACATTGATGATTCAAGTTAGGAATAAAAACATATACCTTGGGTTGATTTTTTGAAGAGTGAGGATCAATCTTTTCTTCTCTACTTATGACCCCCTAAGTATGGTGCAGGAAATGGCTCACTGATGTGATGTGTACATCGAGGTGAGTCTTGGCTGCACCTTTCTAATCGGTCCACACAGCGTACTAGTCTGTGTCTACCCTTGCTAGTTCACACCTCTGTGCTTCTGAACCTGCCGTTCTTCTGCCTACAAGATTCACCGCATCGTTGTCTCCTGGCTAATTCTTACATCTTTCACAGCCCCCCAAATGCCTTTCTTTCCAAAGACTGATCCAAGATACTATTAGATGCTCCTAATAGTACCCTGGGCTCTTCCCTTCTCCATCTCATTGAATTTGTGGCCTATACACCCGTCTCTCTCACTAGACTAAGAACTCTTTGAGACCAGGAACTCTGTCCTATGTCTCTTTGCAAATCCACAGAAAGTGCCTAGCACAGTGCTTGGTACAAATATGGGTCTGTCACCAGCAAATATGGAAAATATGACCCTGTAGCATGACTCTCCATGGAAACCAACTAAGAGCATAATTGAGACCATCACACAATCAGCCTTAACACAGCCTCACTGTTCTTTTGCGGAGAAGAAGCATTGTGGCAGAAGTATTGGGGGACAGAGATAATCAGTAAAACTTTCCTTCCCTCCCACAAGACTTGTCGTTCTTTTTACATTTGAAGTTCTAGTATTTACATCTTTTTTAAAAATTTATTTTTGAGAGAGAGAGAGAGTGTGTGTGTGTGTGAACAGCAGAGGATCAGAGAGGGAGGGAGACAGAATCTGAAAACAGGCTCCAGGCTCTGAGCTGTCAACACAGAGCCTGACGGGGCGGGGGGGGGGGGGGGGGGGGGGGGGGGGGGGGGGGGGGGGGGGGGGGGGGGGGGGGGTGGAGCTTGAACCCATGAACCATGAGATCATGACCTGGACCGAAGTTGGACGCCTAACTGACTGAGCCACCCAGGTGCCCCCTCTGGTATTTACATCTATCCAGAAACAACTTTTCTTCACCTGTACTACTGCTGCTGGTCCATCTCTGGCCTGGGTTGTTGCAACAACTTCCTAGCTGGTCTCTCTGCTTTATCCTTCCCAGGGGACAGCCTGGTCCCCACAGCACACATGAGTCATCCAATTACAGTGCAGGTCAGATGAAGTCCCTCAATGACTCAATAGCCCCAATGACTGCTTTCTCATGCTAAAAAAAGCCAAAATCCTTTCAGACGCTCTTCATGAGCTGGCCCTTGCAAATTCTATGACTCCACCTTCTCCTCAGCCACGTTGATGTCCTCGGTATTTTTTAAGGTGCCAAGGCCACTCCTACCTCAGGACCTTGCATTGACCTTCCCTTGCCTGGAATTCTTCTCCCCCAGATTCCATTATTTCTCTCTCCTTTGCTCCCTCAGCTCTTTTGACCTAGGCATGTCTTTCTCAGTGAGGCATCACCACTGCCCCCTCTCCCTCCTACAAACATTACGACTTCTGACCCCTGCTCCTAGCAGTGACATCCCCCTTTATTTCTCTACTTACCACTCAATGCTGACTAGAATACTACATGTTTCACTTTCTTGCCCTGTTTATTTTCCGCCTCCCCCGTTAGGGCATGATTTAGAACTGTCTGGTTCATTTCTGTATCCTTCACGCCCAGAACAGCGTCTGGCACAGAGTGGGTTCTCAATGAATATTGAGTTGAATGAATGATTTCGGATTCAAGTCTGACCTCTTACCTCCTGGTTAAAAATGGATGGTTCTCAGGTTGCTTCATATCCATTAACTTGGTTTGTGTAATTAGCGTATATGCTTTTCAGACGTAGAGACTGGTTGACACTTCATGCCTGTTGATTAATGCGGAGTGACAGCCGTCATAGCTCAACCCCATCTGTCCTTTGTCCCAACCACCCGCTCTGCCTGGCTCGGTTGTCCCTGCTGGACCACTACGTTCCCCTTTGCCTCCTTCTACCTGCTTCGTTGCCTTGTCTCAGGAAAACCTCATCATTCCTGGAGAAATTCTTCCTTCTGCTGATTTAGTCCTTGCTTTTTAATCAGATAAAAGGAGGTGGGGGTAGGAGTGGGGAATGTACTCAGACCATCATACATCATTTTATGGAAGAAAAAGCCTGACATTTTCATTGGCAAATAAATCCTGGAGCTCTGGGCCTGGAAGGGACCTAAGAGGTTAGCTCATCCATTTTCACACCTGTGGGCAGTTCCGGATTGAAAAACCATCCCCCAAACGCAACCGTCTAGCCTTTTCTCTGGCTATTCTCTAAGGAAGCGATTTCCCTGACCTCCTTGGATAAGATGTTTTAGTACCTTAGTGGAAACTATGAAATTATTACTGAAGTACTTGCAATGCATAGAGGAGGATGAGGACAGACGTGCAGGCTGGAGCCCTAGGCGGGGGGCTGAGCTCTGGGGCGAGGCCAACGTGGGCTCGAATGTTGAATCGACCACTAATGAACTGGATGACCTTGTGCAAGTTAACCTCCAAAAGAGAGACACTTATAGAGTCCCAACAACTTGATAAGCTGATGTGTGCATAGAAATAATGTGTATGTGCTCAGTAAATGCTTCTTTTTTCCCTTTCTTCTATTTCTCTCCCGTGGCCCACCCAAATGCATTTCATGTTTTCACTCCTAGGCCTAACAGGAGTAACCTAACAGAGGACCGTGGGGAGGGGAAGGGGGAAAAAGAGTCGGGGAGAAGGAGGGAGGCCAAGCATGAGAGACTCTTGAATACTGAGAACAAACTGAAGGCTGAAGGGGGAGGGGGAAAGGGGAGGGGGGTGATGGTCATGGAGGGGGGCACTTGTGGGGAAGAGCACTGGGTGTTAAATGGAAACCAGTTTGACAATAAACTATATATATATATAAAAGAAACCATCTAAATCTTCATTAGAGAATTTTCAAGTACAAGAGAATCTTCCAGTTTGGCGACACCCCCAAACATTTGCAAAGGACTGTCCCTGAATCATTCCCATTTGAACATAAATGCAGTTGATTTAGAGGGCAACAGATGATGCAGGCTGGGAGACTGTATTTGAATCCCAGCTCCAAAACACATAGCTGTGGGACTTGGAGCACTCAACCTCTTACACTTTTATTTCCTCATCTGTAAAATGGGTGTAAATTATCTGCTACTCTATGGAGTTCTTGGAACGATTAAATGAGATTATGTATGGAAAGTATTCTGCATAGTGCCCTGAAACTTAGCATGTCCTTAATAGATGATAATGATGATTCTAACAGTAACTAACATTTAATATGTGTCAGGCATCACAAAGAACTTTCCAGATAACTATTTCATTTTATGCTGAAAATGAATTGAGGGTTGAGGGGAAAGGGGGTGGTGGTGATGGAGGAGGGCACTTGTGGGGAAGAGCACTGGGTATTGTATGGAAATCAATTTGACAATAAAGTATTATGAAAAAAAATAAAATAAAATAAACATGAAAAAAAAAGAAATGGTCTTGAGAGAGAGCTTGGTGTTTTCATTATCATTATGGTGATCATGTTTTATATTTTTTTAATGTTTCTTTTTAATTTTTTGAGAGAGAGAGCAAAGCAGGGGAGGGACAGAGAGAGAAGGGGACAGAGAATCCACATTGGTCTCTACACTGACAGGCCGACAGCAGCGAGCCCAATGCGCGGCCTGAACCCACAAACTGTGAGATCATGACCTGAGCTGAAGTCAGACGCTCAACCAACTGAGCCACCCAGGCACCCCGTGGTGATCATGTTTTAAATCCACGTGAAGAAAAGTGATTGAGTTCTCCCCTCTTCAAAGGATCTGTTAAAGTCAGTGAGGTGCTTCTAAGGTCAGTGTGAGTGGTTGATGTTTATTCTGCTAAAGAGAAGGGGTGAAATGGGCTCAGAAAGAAATGGGTTAAGGGAGCAGTCTGTAGGAGAAACTGGCCCTTGACCCTGAGTGTGGGGGCAGGTCCTTACCACATAAACAAGGCTGCACACTATTCATTTCTTTAGCCTGAAGCAGGACAGTCATGCACTGAGTGGAAAGGTCCATAGACCTCTGGGGGCAATGTCGCTCAGTTTCTGTGGGTTGTAAGTACACACCTCTCCAGACGTGCAAGTGACCCAGAGGTAGAGGTCCAGGATTTTAACGGGCAAAAAAGCCATAACAGGAGGTCATCTTTACCTAACCAAATAAGAAGTTTGATTGGAGCCTAACAATGTCATTAATAGTGTTGTCCAAGTGCTCCGCAAACATTTTCATTTAGCCCGCAGTTTTATTAATTGTAAAAAAAAAAAGTATATATATAATGATTATTTTCAAAATCAGTAAAGAAGACTGAACAAGAGAAAATGTTGGAGACTACGACTGTATCACAATTCATCATGAAAGGGAAAGCCTGCTACATATGAAAGGTGCGTGTGGCTGCCGCACATCCAGATGGTACCTGACACAGAGAGATCTTAGGTGTAATCGTTTTCTACACTAAAAGGTGGAGATGGGCCATTGCAATTCCAGTTACCAGTTCAGGTTACCGAGGCTGAAATGTCCTCCTACGAATCATTATGCTCTATTGACTCTCAATTTGCTTTAATAACATATCAACATAGAGACGGTGAAATATGAAGGTAGCTGCTTTCTGAGTGCATGTTGGAATGGGTTTCTGGAACCTTCAGGAAGACAGCGGGAGGAACAGGATCATGTTTATTAGAAAGTGCTACTCCCACTCACCGCCCAGGCTCCTGACCCAGCAGCCCACTTTCGTTCAGCTCCTACAGCCACACCAGGACCTTCTAAACCCTGCCCCTCCTTCCTGTAGTTTCCTCTTGATTCAACAAGACAATGTCTTCTCCCATTCTCTTGGTGGTTGGCTTCTTTTCCATTAAGTTCAGGATTAAGTATCATTCCTTAAGAGACCTTTACTGACTATGCCATCTAAAGCGGATCCCCCCACCATGACTCTGGCTTGCGGTGTGCTGGCAGTGTTCCAAAGCGCACATCAGCACATTTCATTTGTTTGCTTCCTTGTCAATGGGATCTCCCTATTAGACTCTAAGGTCCATAAGGGCCAATGGATAGGGTCCACACCTGCTTCATTTCTCATTATGTATGGCCTTAGCATCTAGCACAGAGGCTGTCACCCAGTGAAAACCCAATAAATATTAGTTAAATGAGAGTCCTAACAGTTCTATATTTCCTTTTAACTTATCACATACTTATAGAAAGTATACTAGAGCATGAGTCCTTTCTCTGCTCTATTCTTAGATCTATGTAGGAAATTCAGGCAATTTATTTAGCTGAAGATGGGTGGCATTTGACCTTGGGTTATTTAAGACCCAGAATAAGATTGTCAAAATGTATTGCGAGGTATATATATATTTGCAACAGAAGCAAAAAATAAACAAACAGGACTACATCAAACTAAAAAGATTTTGTACAGTAAAGAAAACCAACAAAAACAGAAAGGCAACCTGCTGAATGGGCAAAGATACTTGCAAACACTATATCCAGTAAGGGGTGGATATCTAAAACATAAATAACTTGTACAACTTAATAACAACAACAAAAAACCCCAAACAACTAATTAAAAAATGAGCAGAGGATTGAAATAGACGTTTTTTTCTAAGAAGACATAAAGATGGCCAACCGGCGCATGAAAAGAATGGCTGTCAGAATGGCTAGTATCAAAAAGACAAGAAATAACAAGTGTTGGTGAAGCTGTGGGGAAAAGGGGAACCCTCATGTACTGTTGATGGGAATGTAAATTGGTGCATCCACTGTGGAAACAGTATGGAGGGTCCTCAAAAAATTAAAAATAGAGCTACCACGTGATCTAGCAATTCCACTTCCGAGAATTTATCAAAGAAACTGAAAACACTAATTTGAAAAGATATATACATCCTTATGTTCATGGCAGCATTGTTTTTAATATCCAAGATATGGAAGCAATCTAATTTTCCATTGATAGATGAATGGATAAAGAAGATATGATACATATGTACATACACACACAGCCATTAAAAAAAGAAATCTTGTCATTTGTGACAATAATGGGTGGACCTAGAGTGTATTATGCTAAGTGAGATAAGTCATATCAGAGAAAGTCACATGCTGTATGATTTCACTTATATGTGGAATCTTAAAAAAAAAAACAAAACCCAAAGAACCAAACAAACAGAACAGAAACACATTTGTAGATACAGAGAACTGGTGATTGTCGGAGGGGAGGTGAGGAGAAGGATGACTAAAATAGGTGAAGGGGATTCAGAGGTAAAAAGCACCAGTGATCAAACAAGTCTGAGGGTTGTAATGTACAGCATGAGAAATACAGGCACTAATATCATAATAACTTTGTATGGGACAGATGGTAACTAGAACTATCATGGTGGTCATTAGGTAATGTATAAAACCGTCAAATCCCTACTAACATTGTATTCAATGTCAATGAGTATTCAATAAAAAAGGTCTTACTAAATACAGTTTGATTTAAGGCTCGTCTCCATTTGAGTCATTGAGACTGTCTTCTTACCATTTAAAAGAAATAAAGATGCCCTCAATTTGGGCCCTTCGTATCTACAGAGCCAATATCTTACACAACATGGGCACAAAAAAATCATCTCTTTCCTTTCCTTATAAAACTGTGAAAGGTAAAGATCACATCTCAGACTCTTCATAGCAGCTGGATTGAGAATCCACTGTGTTTCAGGTACTGAAATAATGCTACAGAGTCCTTGGCATACCAATTCTCATTTTACTCATGATGAAAATGAGACCAATAGAAATTCAGTCTCCACACTTAGCAAGGGGCAAAGGGCAAGATCAAAAGCCAGATCCGTCCGATGCCTAAACTCATATGCTTAGCCCTCTAACAAATGAAGAGTCCAGCTTTGCACAGAGTTGTCTGAGCTTTTCCCATGTGGAACCAGCAACGAGCATCCTAGGCCACAAGCTGAAGAAAAAGAGAGCTGTCTACATTACCTTCCTTGGAATATATTATCACAACATATGCAAAACATCCCCAAAATGCCCCAAGCAAAGGCAAGCCTGACATTTCTGAGTAAGGAAATGTATGAAGGACAAGAAAATGAGATACTAGGTAGGCTGATTGGAAAGCCTTTCAAAAGGCAAATGTAGTTCACTAGATTTTAACGAGAGGAGAAAGAGGGATGGAGGAAGGGAGCATGAGTGTGGCTTCTCCCTTTTTTCCCCGTCAACACCATTAGCTGTATGGCTTTTTGGTCATGGCCTGAAATAGAGCCAGAAAGGATGGTCAGGATGTCGCATGTCCTGGTATAGCCACCACTGGCTGCGAGATTCTTGGGGAAGCAGGGTAATGACCTTCAGGAAAAGAGTAAGTCTACTTTCCTCTTTGCTGTTATGAATGACTTACTCCAATGTGATGAAGGACACAGGGCTGACGTCAGTAGTGGCTGGCATTATCATTATCATACTCATAGCCATGTGAGTATGGCTTCCAAGACTGTACCACCAAACCCAGAGTCATTAGAGTTCATATTTAGAATGAGGTAAAGGAGCTTCTGGGCCCTTGTGAGTTAACTTGGGTTCCAAGTTAATCTCCCAGGCTTGCTATACAGAACAATTAATGTGGGGACTTTGTGCAGAGAAGACTTCCAAAAAGCTAAGATCTGAAGGACTCTCGTAATGATTACTTGGAGAATGTTCCCGCCTATGGAACTGGGTTGAAAATAGGGAGAATTGTAGCTTGCGTTCTAACAAAGAGAACTTAGGTTCCTGCTGCTGAGGAGTCCTCCTAATGCTCTATAGGTCCTTTCTAGAGGACAAGTGCTTCCTTCTCTCAGAAAATGATTCCATAGAAAAGATCTCAGCTTCAACTCGGAGGATGAACTCTTTACGGTTTGGAGCATTGGATTCTGCATCATCTCAAGACAAGGCAACAACCAGTGTGTGCTACCTCCCTGTGCTCTGCCCCACCCTCCCAGGCTGGGCTGCATAGGAATAAAAGTGTGATTCATTTAGTCCATCTAATTTCTTCAAACTTGGTTCACTCTGTTTGTGTATACCCTTATTGGACCATGCTGTGATATTGAGTATGCACTTAAGATGGGTATCAAAGAAAGCCCTTGCTTATTGCCATAATTTAATACAAGTATCTAATCAAGTTCAGGTTACCGTGCTAATTATCACCCAATTCCATAAAGTTTAATATAATTCTACTGCAATTAGTGATTATGTATTCATCCAACTGCTCAGAGGGGGAAAAAAAACATCAAATCTGGATGTGTAAGGTAAATTGTTTTAATTCAGCTAACCATTAGATTTGTTCATAAAAATGTTTGGTAAAGTAAGATATACAACTTTAGTTTGAATTAATATCTTTAGTGAGCCCACCATCAACTGTTTAAGAACAGGTTTCTCCATGAGTCTCTTACCTTCATACTCTGTCTTGACCATGAATTACATTTATCTAAATCTGGTTTTTAAAAAATTTTTATGTTCATTCTTTTAGAGAGAGAGAGAGAGCGTGCGAGTGAGGGGGGAGGGGCAGAGAGAGAGGGAGACACAGAACCGGAAACAGGCTCCAGGCTCTGAGCTCTCAGCATAGAGCCTGACGCAGGCCTCAAACCCACGAATCATGAGATCATGACCTGAGCCGAAGTCGGATGCTTAACCGACTGAGGTGCCCCTATCTAAATCCGTTTTTTTTAATAATATACTTTATTGTCAAATTGGTTTCCATACAACACCCAGTGCTCATCCCAGCAAGTGGCCTCCAAATTAATTGACTTCTTAAAAATAGAAATCTTCCTTATGAAAATTTTCTCTCAACTTTCGCTTTCAGGGACCTTTCATAGCCTCTTTGTAGTTGCAAAATTTTAGATGATGGAACCCTTTCTGGATTTTCCTTTGAAAATCTGTACCTTGATCCGCTACCCCAATTTGCAATTTCCTATTTCTTATAAGAAGAAACACCAATAGAAACTTCTGGTTTGATGTCTTGTTATACAATCTACAACATGGCTAGTTATACGGACTGCCACTCCGTTACGAGACTATATACTGCCTGAGGGAAGAGACCCTCTCCAATTCACCATATATTCCTCACGGCATCTAAAATTTAGCACTCTCTCTAATAGGCAGGATAAAGCTGCTTTCTGGAATGGGCATACTAGTCTTATATTTTCTTATAGCTGATAGCACCCAGGACCAACCACAGGGCTACTTTTTTTTTTTTATAGTTTATTGTCAAGTTGGTTTCCATAAAACACCCAGCCCCAGCAATAGCACTGTTGGAGATCTACCCAAGGGATACAGACGTGCTGATGCATAGGGGCACATATACTCCAATGTTCATAGCAGCACTTTCTACAATAGCCAAATCATGGAAAGAGCCTACATGTCCATCACCTGATGAATGGATCAACATGTGGTTTATAAAACTTGAGAGACTACTGAATACTAAAAACGAACTGAAGGTTGAAGGGGGAGGGTCGGAAAGAGGTGGTGGTGATGGTGGAGGGCTCTTGTGGGGAAGAGCACTGGGTATTGTATGGAAACTAATTTGACAATAAACTACTTTAAAAAAATCTGTTTTTAAAAATACAACATTTTAAGAATTTTCTCTCTGTCAAGTTCATTAAAGCTCTTTAAATACTTCCTCTTCAATAAGAATCTTATTTATTTGTTTATTTATTTTTTAATTTACATCCAAGTTACTTAGCATATAGTGCAATAATGATTTCAGGAGTAGATTCCAGTGATTCATCCCCTATGTATAACACCCTATGCTCATCCCAACAAGTGCCTTCCTGAATGCCCCTGACCCGTTTATCCCTCCCGCCGCCCACAAGTCCTCCAGCACCCCTCAGTATATTCTCTGTATTTAAGAGTTTCTTATATTTTGTCCCCCTCCTTTTTTTTACATTGTTTTTGCTTCCCTTCTCTTATGTTCATCTGTTTTGTATCTTAAATTCTACGCGTGAGTTAAGTCATATGATATTTGTCTTTCTCGGACCAACTAATTTTGCCCTCTAGTTCCATCCATGTAGTTGCAAATGGCAAGATTTTGTTCATTTTGATTGCCGAGTAATATTCCATTGTATGTATAAACCACATCTTCTTTATCCATCCATCTGTTGATGGACATTTGGGCTCTTTCCATACTTTGGCTATTGTTGATACTGCTGCTATAAACATTGGGGTGCATGTGGCCCTTCAAAACAGCACACCTGAATCTTTGGGATAAATACTTCATAGTGCAATTGCTGGACTGTAGGGTAGTTTTATTTTTAACTTTTTGAGGAACCTCCATACTGTTTTTCAGGGTGCCTGCACCAGTTGCATTCCCACCAGTTGCATTCTCTTTCTCCACATCCTCACCAGCATCTGTTGTTGCCTGAGTTGTTAATTTTAGCCATTCTGAGTTGTGTGTTAGGTGGTATCTCATTGTGGTTTTTATTTATATTTCCCTGATGATGAGTGATATTGAGCATTTTTTCATGTGTCTGTTGCCCATCTGGACGTCTTCTTTGAAGAAGCATCTATTCATGTCTTCTTTCCATTTCTTCACTGGATTATTTGTTTTTAGGGTGTTGAGTTTGATTAAGTTCTTCATAGATTTTGGATACTAACCCTTTATCTGATATGTCATTTGAAAATATCTTCTCCAATTCTGTTGGTTGTCTTTTAGTTTTGCTGATTGTTTCCTTCATTGTGCAGAAGTTTTTACCTTGAAGAGGTCCCAATAGTTCATTTTTGCTTTGGTTTCCCTTGCCTCCAGAGACATGTTGAGTAAGAAGTTGTGCAGCCAAGGTCAAATAGGTTGTTGCCTGCTTTCTCCTCAAGGATTTTGATGGCTTTCTGTTTTACATTTAGGTCTTTCATCCATTTTGAGTTTATGTTTGTGTATGGTGTAAGAAGGTGGTCCAGGTTCATTTTTCTGCATGTTGCTGTCCAGTTTTCCCAGTACCACTTGCTGAGGAGACTGTCTTTATTCCATTGGATATTCTTTCCTGATTTGTCAAAGATTAGTTGGCCATACATTTGTGGGTCTGTTTCTGGGTTCTCTATTGATCAAAACGAATTTTAAAATTTCTTAATGGGTATGTTGAAAAAGGTGCCCCTTAGAAACTTTTTTCCTCACAGAGAATATGAGAGTCACCAGACAGGAATAACCTCACCTACTCTCCAGTAAACTCACAAATGTCCCAATATCCACACCCAATCTCTCCTCCCTCCCTCGCATGAGAGTAGAAGCACATTCCTCCTTCCATCCAAAGCAACTGCTCTTCCTACATCCTGAATCTCAGCCTCTCCAGCCTCCAGTGACCTCCTCTCGGACTTTCTTCAACTCCCTCCACTCAATCTGTCCCTTCTTGCAGTACAAATATCCTCCAAATTTCTTATATTTAAAAAACATCCCCCACCTCGACCCAATACCCAACCATCCACACCTGGCACCATCTTTGCTCCACATTTGCGGCTGGACTTCTTGAAGAGCCATCTATGTCCATGTCCTCACTAACCAGTCACTGCACACCCCACTACAGGCTGGCTCTGCTCCTCTTTCCCCACTGAGATGGCTTGTGCCAAGCTCAGCCCAGACCTCCCTGTGTTAAATACACTAGACGCTTCTCAGTCCTGAGTTTGCTTGGCTACTTGGCTACATTTGTTACCATGACAGTTCCTTCCATTTTGAAGCAGTCTCTTATCTTGGTTCCTGCAAAGCAACATTCTCCTGGTTAACCTCATTGCATGGACTCCTTCCAAGTTTCTTTATTGGTTTCTCTTCTTCTGCTTGACCTTCCAATATTCAGGTTTCTGTCCTTGGCCCTTTTTTCACTCAACGCCTACGCCCTCCCTGGGCCACCTCTCTCCAGGCTTTTATTAACATCTCTATGCTGCTAACTTCCAAATCTGTATTCCTCTGCCACCCATCCATTCACACAGCAGGCAGCATGACATTTCTCACACACAGATGTCAACCTGTCACTTCCCTGAATACACTCATCAGTGTCTTCCCATCGCTCTTAGGATAAAGCCAAACATCCTCACCCTGCATTCCGGCCTCAGTGTCTTTCCAGGATTCCATACTCCCACTGTGCTAGACCTCCTTCCTGGGCTTTCATGGCCCATGCTCTTACAACTCTCAGCTTCCTTTCCATCCAGTTCTTTCTACCTGGAACCTTCTTCTGCTGGCCTTCCCTTGTGTCATCTTCAGATCTGTGAGTAATGGTGCATCCATTTTGGAGACCTTTCCTCCCCCTGTGACCCCCATAGCACTTCTGTATATTTCCAATATATTCACTATTTGTTATTTACTGTTATTCCTGTTTAACAGTTCCCAGCTCTATCCCACTTCCTATCTAATGCCCAATATACACCAGATTCTCATAACTACTAGTTGAATGAACCCATTTACCTAAATGATAGTAACAGCATTATCTAAACATTCGTATCTGAGAATTTCCCCATTCCTTCCAGAAGGTGGCCCTTATGCATTTTCCCAATTGCTAATCAACTGCTAATTCCAAACCAACCTGTTCATTCAAAAACAACGAGGCTCTTTTATAAAATCGTGGAGGAAAAGGTTGCAACACAAAAAGACTGCTGTGTTCCTCTCCTGTTGCAGAAAATTGGGCATACGCTTAATTGAAAAGGTTTTTAACATCTGATTTAAATACCTCATGGCTTTTATTCCCTTTAGAGTTGCTGCCTAATTTGCATATATAGTCTACAATCTACTTTGAGTAGTATGTTTAATGGCTGACCATGATAACATTGTCTGTTAAATAGTTAAAAATTACTATACCCCTAAATATGGCTTTATTAACTCTTAGACCTAGGTTTTTACAAAAAAGAGGGAAACACTCTGATTTCTTTTCTTTCTTTTTTTTTACTTTCTTAGTCTATTTATTTATTTATTTATTTATCTATTTATTCTTTTGATGGGGAGATGAGAGATAGAGGAAGAGAGAGAGAGTCCCAAGCAGGTTCTGTGTTGTCCAAGCACAGAGCCTGACAATGGGCTGGAACCCACGAACCATGTGATCATGACCTGAGCCTAAATCGACGCTTAACCAACCGTGCCCTAATGCTCTGATTTCTAATGGAAAACCAGGATTAAATATGCAGACAGTGGAACTTCATAGAAAATATTTCAGGAGCATACTCATTGCATATAATTGGAAAAAAAACCCTTTTCTTTAAAAAATTTTTTTAAACGTTTATTTATTTTTGAGAAAGAGAGAGAGAGACAGAGTGTGAGCCGGGGTGGGTCAGAGAAAGAGGAAGAGGAACAGAATCCAAAGCAGGTGCCAGGCTCTGAGCTGTCAGCATCGAGTCAGACGTGGGGCTCAAACTCACAAACTGTGAGATCATGACCTGAGCTGAAGTCTGATGCCCAACTGACTGAGCCACCCAGGTGCCCCGTATAAAAAACAAAAAACCACACACACACACACACACACACACACACACACACACACACACAGAGACATTATTAGAATAAGCATCTTCCTGGGGCCAGCAGAGATGTTCATCTGTCTAAGTCTTGCCCTGCTGATTTTTAGTCCTGCCATTTTGTAAATCTGCTTGCTGGGTGTTTTCTCTCTCTCTATCTGGACCCAAAATACTGGGAAATAAGACAACCATGATGCTTTGTGTGAGCCCGCAGATGACATTTCCTAAGCCATCAGAATGTGGAAAATCACTCTAACGGCCTGCCGCATCGAGTGTTATGCTGCCGCACAGGGAAGGGATGTGGGCACCGGAACATACTGCAATTTATTTGGTTTGCGTATCTTGTTGTTGAGCCTAACATAAACGGCCAGGCCTGGGACAGTGGAGATTTACACTCAGCCAAAACGAATGTAGCAGGGAGGATGCATCACTCCCAGGCTGGTGGAGGGGTGAGATTTTCTAAAGACAAAGGAGGGAGCAGATGACCTTTCCAGAGCCCTCCGGTCTGCAGGTTTTATGATTCTGCGCACGTCCTCTGTCTAGACAAGCTTGGCTGCTCTTGCTTTTATCGCTAGCACGTGGGGAAAAGTGTAACTGCTCCACCTACAGTCTGATCCTGGAAAGTACTCGGCCTCAGCCAGGAAAAACAAAACAAAACACACCAAAAAATAACCCACTGGAAAGAAAGTAATGTCAGTGTATAACAAAGACTATTCCCCCCCTTTACATGTACATTTACTTCAGCCTTTGAAAGCGGTCGTAATTTTAATGCCAGTGTTTTGTACAGTTAACTGTATTCATTCGTCTATTTAATGTCTAACATGGAAGACAGTTGAATGAGAAAAGGAAGAGATGGGAAATTTGGTTCTTCCTTGGACTAGAGGGAAAAGAAAGACCTGCAGAGGTAAGTTAGCTGCCCCAAGTCAGGACCCAAGTGTCTGACTAGCAACAAGTCAGGTGGTGCATATTTATTTCTACACTTTTGAGATTGACAAAATGTTGCAGCATTTCATCAGACGGACCTCAAATCCTTTCTCCTTGGACTCACAGGTCCTGGTACTCACTCATTCAGACTCCAGGCACCTGAGCACACCTCGTCCTTCTTGTGGCCTCCTCATGTTCCTTACCTCTGTCCGTACTTCTAAACTTCCTCACGGTTCCATAGCTTTCCAGATCTTACCAGGCCCAAGTCACCGAAGCCTCAGTATTATTTCTCAAACACACCAAGGACCTGCCCTGAATGCTCCTCTCGTGAATGTCCACGTGGCTTGTTCTCTCTTCATTCGGGCAGGTCTCTGCTCAAATGTCCCTCCCTTACAAAGCAGCACCCTGGGAGTTCTTCACATAAAAAAAATTTTTTTAATGTTTATTTATTTTTGAGAGCTAATGACAGAGCACAAGCAAAGAGAGGCAGAGAGAGAGGGAGACAAAGAATCCCAAGCAGTCTCCAGGCTCTGTGCTGACAGCTTAGCACAGAGGGTTCGGGGTTTGAACCCATGAACATGAGATCATGACCTGAGCTGAAGTAAGACACTTAATCGACTGAGCCACCCAGACGCCCCTCTTCTTTTTTGTTTTAACATTAATTAAATGTCTTGTAAAGCTTTTGTTTATTCTGAAAGGTAATGCATGTAATGAATGTCGCATGAAGCACAGCCCTTCCTCAGCCTGCAAGGGGTCCAGCTCCTGGGCCAGACTGTCACTGACGGGGAGTCTTCCTTGTTTGACCCCACCTCGTGTCTTCAGGTCTGAATTACTGAACAGAAGGAGGAAGACAGGAAGAGGAAGCGAGGAAACATTTCCCGATCACTGTGAGCCCTCATTCTGGGTGCTAATTAAATTCTAAGATTGAGTCTAACATAAGCCTTTCTCTATCAATAGGCACCGGATTTCTAACTATTACTCATGTGGCTGGAAAGCTGGCATCCTAAAGGGATAGGGAACTTCCCATACCAGCTCTTAATCCAGAAGTCTCATAAACAAATTCCTTAATTTCCTACAGGATTTGAACAATAGGATTTGTAAGGATTACCCGTAACCACCCAATAAGTGCTTTCACACTTATCAAGAGAGACTACTTTTCTACAACTCCAGCACTGCAAAAAATTTACAGTGGCAACTGCCCTACATGAATGATATCATTAGCATAGTTGCTTTAGAGGGAATTTCGACACCTGCTGTACTTTGTCTTTCTCTTAACCTTCTCAACAGAGTTACCACCCTGCCCACGAACTCACAATGTGACGTTGAATAACTCTGCATATCTCTTTGGACTTGTTCCTTCTGCAAACAAAGGGTTGAACTCATGATCCTTAGTGTCCTCCATAGGCCTGACATTTTGTGATTGTATGAAAGGTCCTAGAACAAGGGTTACGATGTTAATGATTTACCCCTGTCAATGAATTATGGGAGGCAGAGTTGAGGGAATGAAGGGACTGGTAAAAGGGCTTTGGTTAACAGATTTAGAATGAATAATAACAGTTACTAAGTGCTAACCATGAGGCACTTTGATCTAGGTACTCTGTAAGGGTTACGTCAGTTTATCTTTACGTCACAGCAGTGTACTCTTGTGCATAACCACAGGCTGTGAATTGAAACAGACCTGCGTTTAAATCCAGAGTTCAAATCCTGACTTCACCATAGGTTTGCTCTGTGATTTTGCACAGATTTACCTTCCCAGTCTCAAATTTCTTCATCTGTAAAGTATGTGACTCATAGGCTTTCGGAAAAGATTAAGTAAGATAATGCATGTAACGGGTTCTGCACAAGGTATTGCACAAAATATTACACGGGGCGCCTGGGTGGCCCAGTTGGGTAAGTGACCGACTTCAGCTCAGGTCATGATCTCGTGGTTTGTGAGTTCAAGCCCTGCGTCGGGCTCTGTGTGGACAGTTTGGAGCCTGGAGCCTGCTTATAATTCTGTGTCTCCCTCTCTCTCTGCCCCTCCCCTGCTCATGCTCTGTTTCTCTCGCAAAATAAACAAACATTAAAAAAATACATTATTCAGTCATGGTAGCTATTTGCAATACTAGAAATGTTTTAACCTCCTAATTACAGAAGAGCATGCATAAGCTCAGAACCAGTATCTGAACCCATATTATTTCATGCCATATATCTTTCTACTAAATAGTGCTGTCACAATACTTTGCCTACTACACAATCTTCTCTTCTACCTGCAGTGGAGGCTCAGTAGAATTTCTGGGCTCAAGGTCCCTCGCCTCAACTCCACCTATATACCTGTGATAGTGTGATTTGTAAAAAAATATATATAGCTGGTCCTCATCCTGTTTCTGGTACACATAGCTCCTAAAACTCTTGGAATTTCTTAAGTGAGGAGAGTTATAAAAGTGTCATTTGTTATGCTCATGGTCACTTTTGGCCACACCTAAGGATGAGAGCTGATGGCCAGGAGAGCCAACCATTTAATCAGAGGGATAGAATGTTCAGTTCTACTCTTATTTCTTGGAAGGGTGGAGGTCAAATCAATCACAAATGGCCAATGATTTCATCAATCACGCCTCTGTAATGAGGCCTCCCTAAAATCACAACAGGTGGGGGTTTGAAGAGGTTATAGGTTTGGGAATTGAACCAGGCCAAGCCCTGGATGCTACAAGGACAGAAACTCTTGTTTGGACCCCACCCTATGTCAGTCTCCACTGTCTGCTGACTCATATCCTTTACTGTCCTCTGTAATAAGCCAGTAATCTAGTAATCTAGCTCCTGAGTTCTGTGAGCCACTCCAGCAAATTATTCAAACTCAAGGAGGAGGTTTGAAAACCTCTGAGTTACAGCCCGTGGGTCAGAAGTATAGGTAACAAACAATTGGAGTCTGAAGTGGACAGTCTTGTGGGATGGAGCCCTTGTCCTGTGGAAGCTGACGTTATCTCTGAGTAGGTAGAGTCAGAATTGCATTGAAATGTAGTTCATGTAGCTGGGGTCAGAGAATTGCTTGGTGGTGTGAATCCCCCTGCCCCCCTACACACACACACACACACACACACACACACACACACACACACATTGGAGTTGAGGTGCAGAACATTTTTAATACCTTTATCTCATTTTCAGAGTCCTACTCTTTCCCCATCAATGCCATACCTTTAATATACAAGAGTCAGTAAGATGAGGAATCTAATTTGCTACCAGCACAATTACACTTTGATGTGGCTTCAGAAATCTGGCTCTACAGCTACAGAGAAAAGAGTTTATTTTAGGGCAATCACATTCTCATTTAGGGCAGTTCTCACTTAGGGCACTTGGGTTCCTTAATCGGGAGTTGAAAGTCATAAATTCATCATCGTCTTTGTCTGGAGTTCCTCACACACTCGGGAGCTCTGTGCAGCCATCTTATACTCCATTTCCACTCAGATGTTCCACGCCGCACACCCTTGGTCCTCCCAAGTCTTGCCTTCCACATGCACTCGATTACAGATGTCTCCAAGTGATTATTTAAGTAACTGTTTTGCCACTGTATTGCCACGGACTTCCAATATCCCCTTTAATTTTGGAAGGCGGGTCATTAATGACTTTAAAGCTAATTGAAACAGAACCACTTGCAGATAACACAGGACCAGTTCAGAGATCTGAATCTTTAACTTTTTTAATTGAAATGTAGTTGACCCACACACAATGTCACATTAGTTTCAGGTATCCAAACACAGTGATTTGAAAAGTCTACAGAAATCTGATTTTTTTTTTTTTTTTTTACTTTTTTGGAAAGGGGCAGAGAGAGAGAGGGAGACACAGAATCCAAAACAGGCTCTAGGCTCTGAGCTGTCAGCCACAGAGCCTGACTCAAGGCTCGAACCCATGAACTCTGAGGTCATGACCTGAGCTGAAGTCAGGCGCTTAACCGACTGAGCCACCCAGGTGCCCCAACAGTTTGAGTCTTAAGATTCTGACCTCTGGAACCACTTTCAGCGGCAGATTCTTTATCAGGTGTCCATCAGAGGAGTGAGGATTTGGCCACAGGTAACTGTGTAAGCTGGTTACTGTTCATAGGAGGTGATTGTTTCTTTCTAGTGTTGGGATCTGAAGTCTGTGGAGGGGGAAGTCAGGAAGGAAAGATAAATGTGAGATGGGCATGAGAGAGTGACAAGGAGAGACTAGCATTGGGAGGCTGTGCGGGACCTCATGACACAACTCATGCTGGTGGGCTGGTGCCAACCCCTCACCACCACTTTGAGATGGAGTGTGGCAGAGGCTTAAACACCCATCAGGCCCAGAATTAGGAGAAGCTGAAGGGGAGCAGAGGGCGCCTGTGGCTGCCGGGGCCCAGATGCTGCCTTGGGCTAACCAGGTGAGCCAGCAGTGACATTACAACATGACTGAATCAGCAACGTTGCTTCACAGACTACTTTGTCTTTCCAAGCATGAAAAGTAAGATGGCTGCCACTCCATTTCCACCTTCTAAATCTGACCCAAAACGGCTTGGGTAGCCATGCAGACTGACAACTATGTCAGAAAGTAATTCTGGCTTGGCTAAGCTCACACAGTACAAGGCCATCATACCACTGGTCCCAGAAGAAATGCTCTGAAAATAGAAAATACTTTGAACTGAAGAATCATGGAGGTACGGCGTATTGCCGTGTGTGGCATATGTGAAAGCAAGTGATGGAGAAAAATCAACAGAGATCAATTAAATGTATATACTCTCAACTATACTGATCAAGAAAAGGAAGAAAACAGATGATCAATATCAGGAATTTTAAAAAGGAAACAAAAATAAAAATCTTCTAAACTCAAAAAAAAAAAAAAAAAAAGGAACCATCACTACAGATCCTGTAAGCATTGAAAGTGTAATAGGAGAATGTTACATCTTTAGGGCAAGAAATTTGAAAACTTAAATGAAATAAACAAATTTCTTGAAAACCAGTGTTCCAAAACTGACAAATGAAGAAATAAAAATATGAAAAGGTCTTTTATCTATTAAGAATTTGAATGAATTATCAAAAATCTTCCCACAAACGTCCATGCTTGCTTTGAGAGAGGCAAAGACTTCTTACATGAGACATAAAGTGCAATAATTATCAAAGGCAAGTTACAGATTGGAGTAAACATTTGCAATACATATATCTGAGAAAGGACTTGTGCCCATATATATGAATTCTTGTATATGAAATACGAAGAATTTCTTATAAATGAAAGAAAAACAACTATATCTTAAATGTGGCCAAATGACTTGAACAGATACTTCAGAAGAGAGGTGTAAAACATCCCAAAAGCATGAAAAAAGGTGTTTAACATAATTTGTCATAGGAAAATGCAAATCATGTACAATGAGACACTATGCACACCCACTAGCATGGTTACAAATAAGGGTTGACAATACTGTTAAGTGAGGATGTGGAGGAAATGGAATTATCATCATTTGTAGTCAGAATACAAAATGGCTCCCTCCAGGTCCATCCATTTTGCTACAAATGGCCATATTTCATTCTTCCTTGTGGCCATGTAGTATTCCATTGTATATATATACCACATCTTCTTGATCCACTCATCAGGTGATGGACATTTAGGCTCTTTCCATGATTTGGCTGTTGTTGATCGTGCCTCTCTGAACACTGAGGTACAATGGTACAATCACTTTGGAGAAGAGCTTGATGGTTTCTTGTAAAATTAAACATATATCTACCCTGTTACTGAGGAATTATACTAACAGGTATTTACCAGAAAGAAATGGAAACAGAGATCCACACACAGACTTGTACATCTGTTTATAGCAGCTTTATTCATAATAACCTCACTTATCTGAGTCAATTTATAAGGAATTCTAGAACAAACAAAATTAATCTCCAGTAACAGAAAATGGATCCGTGGTTACCTAGGGCTGTGGAGAGATTGCAAAGGAAGATAAATTTTTTTCTGGTAAAGAAAATGTTGGTTTTTTTTATAATTTTCATTTTTTAAAAGTTTATTTCAGAGTGAGAGAGAGAGAGAAAGTGAGTGAGTGAGAGAGAGAGAGAGAGAGAGAGAGAGAGCAAGCGAGCAAGCTGGGGTAGAGAGGAGAGACAGGCTTCATGCCATCAGTGGACAGCCCGATGCAGGGTCAAACTCACAAACCTGTAAGATCATGACATGAGTTGAGATCAAGAGTTGGATGCTTAACTATGTCACCCAGGTGCCCTGAAAATGTTCTGTATCTTAACTGGGGTGCTGCTTAGATGGTATACCCATTTGTAAAGCTCATTGAACCATACAATGAGTACATTTTACTGTATTTAAATTATATCTCCATTAAGTTAATTGAAAGAAAAAAGTCCTAATGAAGCAGTGGACAAAAGTCACCACAGCGATTGCTCTCAAATATTAGAATGTGCACTAAGTTTCCAGGTCCCTATTTTTTTGTTTGGTTGAACATGGCAGGAGGCCACATTTTCATCTAAGGAAATGGCTTAGTGTATAAAAATTCTAATTTTAAAATAGGTAACAAAATGATACAAGAAGTGGATGAAAGTCTATACAAGTATTTCACTTTTTTAAAGTTCATTTATTTCTTTGGGGGTGGGGGAGGGGAGGGCAGAGAGACAGAGACATAGAATCTCAAGCAGGCTCTGCACTGCCGGCTCAGAGCCTGACACAGGGCTCGATCCCACAAACCGTGAGATCATGACCTGAGCCGAAACCAAGATTTGGATGCTTCACCGACTGAGTCACCCAGGCATCCCAGCAATGCATTTTTAAAATAAAATTATTTAGCAACAATTAATTTAGCTATCTTCCAATTCTTACCAAGAAAATTTACAGTATATAGATATGTCAACTTTGGTTTTTCTTAGGATTTTCCTCTGTGCTCCCTATTTCTCATTCACCCCACATCTTTCATCTTCCCACGTTAAGGTGAAATTACCCAGGGGCATTTTTTTCCTCCCAGTAAGGGACTTCCATTGAGGGGATCCTAGGTGCAATGACACTAATCGCTGAACCTAGAAAGCAGAGGCCCGCAATTTACATGAATCATCGCCTCCGTTGACATTTAATTGAGTGTTTCTAACGCATTTAATCTTATCAGGGAGAGAGCGTTTTCATCTGATAGAGAGACCAAGGTCACGCAGACTGCAAGTGGCAGAGCCAGGACTCAACGCTGTTTCGGCACCAGAGCAACTCGTGTCTGTAATTTCTCTGAGATGAATTACGCTCCAGCTGACGTTACGGATCATCATCCCACGTTTGTCGTGTTGTGGGGCAATCAACCAATCATTCGATCTTTTTTTTCTTTGCTTTTTGTATCCAGAGCACTGATACGTAGTAACTCCACACAGATGCAGTCAACTCTGCTTGGTACTCATGCTACTGACTCCGAGGTGGTCAGAATCCAGGGTACTGGCCAGTGTTGGTGGTTCTTTCCCAGTGAGGGTGTGACTTTGAGGGGGAAAAAAAAGTACAGTCCATCCTTGATTAGGACCCCAAGGAATCCTCTTTACTTCCCCCTGACTCCTCCTAGGCACTTAGTGGCAGCTAATGTCAGCTAGTAAGTAAGATGTGAATTATTGGCTAAAAGGACGGTGTTTAAAAATCTACAGAATCAATATTTGCAGCCTCTGGCACAGTGTGTGACACGTGGTGGGAGCTCATGAAATGTTTACCGAAAAGAAGAACATTTCCACCACTTCATTATTCAGCAAAGTATTTATTAAACTTCAACCAGATTGTTTCTTTGGAAGGGGGTGGGGCTGTTGGAACAAAACCTGAGTTGGGGCTCACACTCACGGACTGTGAGATCGTGACCTGAGCCCAAGTAGGACTTTTAATGATGGAGCCCCCCAGGCGCCCCGCACCTCAGCCACGTCTTTTAAGGTCACATAGTTTAATACAAAAATGAAGGGTTCTGGTCTAGAATTAACTGAGTGCACTTAACAATGATAGAGGGGAGAAGGCAGTAACTGCAGATAGGAGACTGCCAATCAAGTTTTTTGACTTTGAAGTTGGAAAGACAAGGCAATGAAGTTCTTTCCCCTTTAAGTTGGTTTGTTTCTTGGGATCTCTTTTTTCATGCTCTCTTGGCAATCTCACGGCCTCAAACTTTTCTTCTCTGAGTTGATCTCAAATCTGTTCTGATTTGTCTTCCACTTTCCATCTCCTCCTAGACACCATCTCTATTTAAATAATCTGCTAGCACTGCTGACTCACGTATCAACACCTGAACTCCTAATTCTCTGCCACATCTGTCCCTGACTTCTTTCAGATGGGAAGAGAAAGAAATATGGGACAGAGAAATGGAGAAATAGAAAAGTCACAGCATAAAGAGGCAGAGAGACAAGGAAACAGAGAAAGCCTCTGGGTTTTTGAAATGTGTTCTTGTACCACCTCCATCTATTTCCCAATTTCCACCATAAAAGGGGAAAATGTCCCTTTCTGCTCTTTAACTATAAAAGGTTTCAAAGTCAAGGGGAAAGCCTTTTGCTTGATGATCCTGTGAGAAGGAATTTAGCTCCTTACTTCTATGAATACTGTCTGAATTCTTCTACAGGAGACTTGGCCAATGCAGTTGTAGGATAGAAAATAATGGTGAGACTACTTAATGTAATACTGCTTCTTAACATTGGAATTTAAGAAAAAAGGTGGGGAAAAAAAGGAAAAAAAGGCAAGAGAGTACAGTTTGATTATTATTAACATCTTTAGGAAGCTTTCCTCTTCTGATAAATTCTGTCCTTTCTTTTCTATTAGCGACACAGTAGTAAGAATCTAGAGGAAACTAACACTCACGATGGGAATTACGGAATTAAGGGTACAAAGACATCCCGTGGATGGATAACTTGAAATACTCGGGGGGCTCATTCACCACTTCAGTGTCTGTACTGGGACCCCCAAAAAGGGGAATAAACTATGAAAGCACGGCAAACTGGCTAGCTGTTCCGAAAGCAGTTGCCCCGGCCTCCCAGGCACGATTGGACACATTTTCCAGAACCTCTTTCAGTGCAATTGGCCATACAACTAAGTTTTGTCCAAAGGAACATGGCGAGGGATGTGCATGACTTTCAGGCCTGACCTGTAGAGGGTACTTTTCCCTCTCCCCCATGGGCTCCTTCATCCTTCAGCAAGGAAGACTATAAACTAGAGACAGGCAGCCCCAAGACGTAAGGGGCCTGGGTCTCAGAATGACTGTGGAAAGCTTTTCACTGACCAGAAACATCCACACTGGGCTTTACATGAAAAATAACCTTGGAAAAGTCACAAAACTGCATCCCAATTTCCTCATGTCAAGGACTTGTAATAGTGCCTGATCAAGAGTAAACACTCAATAAATTTTAGCTGTCATTCAAAAAAGTCCAAAACCTTTGGGATGAGGCAAAAGCGGTCCTTAGAGGGAAGTATATAGCAATACAGGCCTACTCTAAGAAGAAAGAAAAATCTCAAACAACCTGATCTTATATCTAAAGGAACTAGAAAAAGAACAACAAAGCCTAACACCAGCAGAAAGAAGGAAATAGTAAAGATTAGTGCAGACATAAATGATATAGAAACTAAAAAAACAATACAACAGATCAGTGAAACCAGGAGTACATTCTTAGAAAAAAATTAATAAAATTGGTAAACCTCTAGCCAGACTTACTCAAAAGAAAAGAGGAAGGACTCATATAAATAAAATCACAAATGGGAGGAGAGAAATAACAACCAACAGCACAGAAATACCAACTATAATAAGAGAATATTATGAAAAATGATACGCCAACAAATTGGACAACCTGGAAGAAATGGATAAATTCGTAGAAACATATAAACTACCAAAACGGAAACAGGAAGAAATGAAAAACTTGAGTATTAGCTGTCATTATCACCAGAAACAAAGTTTACTTCTTAATTTCCTAACTTTGGGGGGCAAAATGGAGCACTGGAGCCTGGGGGGGTGGTCAGTGACAATCACTTACCTCCATTTGTCAGTTACAGAACACCAGCTGCACGCTAGTATGTTTAAGTAGCAGGACACTGTTAACAGTAACTCAAAAAAAAAAGATTTTCTTCAGGAGACCAAGCATTAAGTTTTATGACTGGTCTCTTGCTAAAATACTCAAACCTAATACAAATGTGGAATAGAAAAAGAATGTGATACCCCCTTCGTTCTCTCTTGACCTTGACAATGCACATCATTTCTTTGGTTTCAAATTGACACAAAATTTGCACAAAGAATCTTTTGTGCTCTTACAATATTTAACTGATACAGTTTAATAACAGCAAGAATCAACTTTTATTGATTTTACATAAATAGCTTATAAGAATGTCTTTTTAAACCTTGTTTTTCCAACGCATTTGTTACGACACCCAACACTTCTTTATGAAAGTATTTGTTAAATCTTTTTGCAAAGACTGTGGGGAAAAGTGAGGGGAGAGGAGAGAAAATAAGATTTCAAAGTTAATCGTCAGTGATAGGCCTAAATATTTGGCAATTACTTCCTTTCATAGGAAATTTCAGGATTGTAACTTTGAAACATATAAAAAGTGCAGTGCATCCATTTAATTAAAAAAGCAGTAGTCTCAGATATATTACTTGGGCATCAAACTTCCCTTTCTAAATATATTCAGGTTCACATAATTTTACACTTATTAAACAATGGTTTAAAACAATAACCATCAAAATCTTGAAATAATCCAAGGTTTGGATTAAATCATGGTGGTATCAGTATTTTTTAAAATTCTAATTTATGTTTTCATCCGTCAAATGTAATAGTTGACAATGTTCGCAGAGAATAAGCTTCCTACATGTAGGAAGATGATGATCTTATTATACCTGTTGTTAATTAGGTCATTTCCTTGGTTGCTACTATGTTTTATCAGAGCTTTTTTCACACTGATGTTTCCACGTGAACAAAATCCTTCAGGTAGTTGTTACCATACCAACATTGGAGACTTAACCGTTCCTGAAATAAGGAACCATATTTCTATTAGTATTTGTTATGATGCTTAGTCTTGGTATTATCAAGCACAACATATTTTTCTTAATCAGTATGGGTGGATTAAGGCAAAAGGACATAGCCTAGTCCCCTCAATAATTTATTCTCTATTCTTATAAAAACTGTTGAGGCTGTACAAATTATAGATACGCTGGCTAGAAAGACATACCTTGTCCTTTAGACCAACTCCTAGTATTGTAAGCAGGAAGTTAAAAATCTTGGTGCTCAATCTTGGCATCTTTCTTTGATCTACCATGGTGATAAGCAGTACCCCCACTGCGGACTTTCTGATACCATTTACTTGCTCTATCTCTTCGTTGTATGTATGTAGATTATTTTTCTTTACTAAACATTTCATTGTATTCAGTAATAGGGCAACAATCTACTACTCAGTCTTTGTAAGCTCTCCACTGAACAATGTTTCATTTTTACAACCGTTTTCTGCATGGCTGTTCCACTTTTCTTCTGTCATCTTCTTCACATAACTAAGCGGTCCCTTTCCTTCAAAGGAGGAAGGATTTTTGAATGAGCCTCCAATTCTATCCCACAAGGTGAAATACTGTCCATAGTTATAGTCAAAGAACATGTGGTGGTCTGTATGATGGGCGGAGCCATTAATAAGCGGCCTTAAGATCTGGGGAACACGGAAATCACCATCATGAATGGAAATTGTCCAGATATTGACCAAGATGTACAAACCTAAGTAAACCACCTTGTGTAATGGAAAGATAAAAGGGTATATATGGTAAGGTAGACTCTGAAGGAAGCCATCCACAGGGTGAAAAGCATGACTTGCAAATGGAGTAGGAATCTTCCAGAGATGGTGAGGTTTGTGTATGCGCTGCAGAAGGAAAGAACACAGTTAGGAAGCACCTTCACTTTTCAATTTAGCTTCTCATGCTCATGTTTTGTGGACATGACCTAACTAAAGAAATCTCTATACATTCGGCAGAATCACTTTATAAAATGCCCTCCTTTATCGGAAAACAGTAAAATGTTAACATATCCCCTCCAGACCCAGGAAGGACACACACAAAATAAACTTGGTATCTGTCATGCTACGCTACTTAGGTATTTCGTAAGTTACAGGAGATTCTGGGAAACAGGATTTGTAACCATACGCCACTGAAATGGATATATTTTTTCTCTTTCCCCTAAAAACCACTCTACCTTATACACGAGTCTATGATGAAGGCCTCTGTGAATCCAGTAGATCAGCATGTCGGTGAAAAAGAGGAAGGACAGTATACTAACAACGAGCCGAACCCAGCCTAGAAGAGACAACAGGATGGGTCAGCTCTGGCTTTCAGGATCAGAGGCTCCTTTGTACTTGCCCATCTGAGAGGGCAAAATGCGATCCTAGACTCAACACTATGAACGAATTAGCTTTGGCTATTCGACACCTTCTAAATTGATCTCCCTAATCTCTCTGGTATCTGCTCATTTCCTCTTTTGCCTCTTAAAGTGCCCCACCTACAATGTCAAACTGTGAAGACATTTATGACACAGAAAAAAATATACACTTCAAGGCATCTTTATACTTTAAATCTCTGGGCACAAATAACACCGTTTATTGTTCCTTCATAATAATCCCCATAAAACGTATCTTTACATACTGCCTTCCTGCTTAGAACTTTATTTCCCACTAAATATCTTAAACCTAGCATTTACTCCATAACCCAACTCCTTCTGATCTTTCCTGCCTCATCTGTTCCTGTACTAACCAGGCTAAATTTATTCAATGTCCTCCCAGCACCTTGAAAGTTTCACCTTTGTACCTTTACTCATTCTGTTCCATGTATCTAGAATGCCCTTTCTCCTTTTATTTGTTACTCATAGTCCTATCCACTTTTCAAGGCCTCGTCAATTCATCATCCTACTGTGTAATTCTTGGTCCTTATTTTAAATATCGAGCCTCTTACTTGGACAGCAGGTATGCTGGCTCCAGCGAGCCTGGGGGCCAGTCCCAGATGGACCACTTACTTGCTGAATGACCTGGGCAAGTGACTGACACTCCCTGTGCATTAATTTACTCACCCATAAAAGGAACATAATAATGGGACCTATGTCATAGAACTGATGTAGAATAAAATGGATTGATACGTGTGAAAAGCTTAGAACTGTGGCTGGTACATATCAGCACTTAGTACATGTTAACCACTATTTTTGCTTTCTAATACTAGACACTAAAAATGTTATTTTCATTAAATAATTTCAGAATTTCACAAAAATTTAGGTTAGTCCCTGCAGGACTGACTACAATAGAAAAAAATGGAATACTTTAAAGGTCTAAAAATTGGGGATCATTTAAATAAACGATGGATATCTACACAAGGTGATATTGTTAACTAATATACTATATAAGGTCAATATTTACTGACATGAAAAGATGGCCATATATACAACTAAGGAAAAACCAAAGTCTCAGCCAGTACGTGTGGTAGGGTTTCATTTTTGTAACACAGAGAAGTGGAGGGGTGTATGTCAAAAAAGGGCGTTTCTAGGTAGCAGGTCAGTGGATTCAAAAATCTGTATTTTCTGTAATTATCATGTACTATTTGAGCTTGCGGGGGGGGGGGGGGCTGGATTCAGTAAACAGAAACCAAATGAATGCAAAGCTTTATCTCTGATCACATCCATCTTCCTCTAAGCACAATTCCATGCACAGCCAAGACTTTAAAATGGCTAGGTTAGAAAATGTACACATGTGCCAAGACAAGAATGCATAAAAACAAAGCATTAAAAACAATTAAACAGGGGCACCTGGGTGACTCAGTCAGTTGAGCGTCCAGCTCTTGATTTTGGCTCAGATCATGATCCTGGGGTCATGGGATCGAGGCCCATGTCGGGCTCTAGGCTGAGCATGGAGTCTGCTTGAGATTCTCTCTCTCTGTTGCCCCCTCCCATCCCTGCTCTTTCTCTCTCTCTCTCTAAAATGAAAATTAATAAAACATTTTTTAAATAAAATAAGGGGCGCCTGGGCAGCTCAGTTGGTTGTGTGACTGACATCGGCTCAGGTCGTGATCTCATGGTTTCTGAGTTCAAGTCCCACATCGGGCTCTGTGCTGACAGTTCAGAGCCTGGAGCCTGCCTCGGATTCTGTGTCTCCTCCTCCCCTGCTTGCATTCTGTCTGTCTCTCCCTCTCAAAATAAATATACATTAAAAAATTTTTAAATAAAATAAAAAAATTTTTAAATGAGAAAACCCCACAAACGATCTGTAATTATTTTAAAAGAAGAAAAAAAGAGGCCGGTTTGGTCCTTGAGAGAAGCCACTCTGTGCCTCAGGTTCATATTACTCACTCACCACTTGGAAACTCTCCTATGTCATCATATAATCTGCTGTACCCTCTCAGCTCTAGCAGGAACAATGAAACAGTGGGAATGCTGATCCACGGCAGGGACTGGACAGTGAACATAATCTCTCTGTAGACTTGATTCTGAAAATGAAATTTCCAATACTTAAAAGTCACAAAATCTATGTTAAACAAAACCAGCATGAAATTGTCTTGGAACGCATTTTTCAAATCTCTTTTATGTGAGGGAGCTTGCTGCCAAACTGTTCCATTAAAATGTTGGTATGTGGGAAAGCATGTGTAAGAAAAACACTTCTCTTTTAAAGAGCAAATGCAATAAATACTTTCAATTCTTACTCTTTCTCACAAAGCCCGCATTCTGGATTTCTATTCATAAAATGATACTTTCTTTCATAAATTTCCATCCCCAAGTCTCTTTGATTTTTTCTTTTTTCAGTCCTTGGAGGAACTGATAAATATAAATAACTGAAATAGAAAATGACTGTAAATAAATCCACAATCTCCTATCTGGTCAAAGATATATATGTAGTAAAAACATATTCAGTTTGTGAAAGTCAAACGTTCAACTACACAAATGTGTGCATTTATTTATCACTGTTAGCAAAGAAATTCTATGTATCTAGCAAGACACCAGGCTTATAATTAAAAAAAAAGTTGGGTTCATTTATTTGTTTGAATTGAGAGAGGAGAGGGGATTAGTCTTACCAAAAATATCTAACCCAGCCTTACATAGGCTGGTTGCAAAAATCTTACTTAATGGTTATAACCACTTTGATCTGAAAATCTCACACACAAAAACATTATTTTTACAGTAAGAACAGTTAAAGGTAGGTAAGAAAATCACTTACCTTTAAAAACTGTGGATGCTTCATTAATGAATGATCATAGACAAAATAATAGCTCAGGGTGGCAAAGAAGAAATAAAGGATATATGCGCCGAGATTTGTTACAATCAGCAGACTAACGGTTTGTCGGAAGATGTTGTCCTCAGGCCATGAGGCTGGGTAGATGTACGGCGTAAAAAAATAATAATCCGCAGCACTGAGTACAAGATCCATCTTGGCCCCTAAAGGATAAGCACGTGCAACAGTTATTTACCCATTTGATATTTCTCAGTGCGAAACATTTTCGGAAAAACTATGCATGAAATTCCTGCTTTAAAAAGCGCATACAGTATAAAGTCTACTGCTACCAGAATCCCTGCAATGCCACCTTAAGAGCCAGAAGGGACCTTAAGTATCATCTCGGGTCCAATCTTCATGTTACATACACACAGGGACATCAAAGCTCTGAGAAACGGCCGCCCAGGAAGTTTTTTCTGGGACATCAATCTGGCAAAGTGGCATCAGTCTGGATCTAATGTCATCTTGGGGCTCTTCCCCAACATATATCCTATGGCAACACGAGAAGTAGTGAAGATGTGGAGTGCATCAAGGTGTAAGTACTCAGCTGTTTACTCCTTCGGCTATAAGCTTCAGAGGCACGTCTCTCCTAAAAGGACTCCGATTTCAGGAAGTTTTCCTTCAGTGCAGAGACTTAGATAAATCTGCTAGATGGTATCTGTGCTGCTACCTCAACCACAGAAGTCAGGGACTATCTGTTCTTGGGACAGATGGAAAAGCCACTCCCACTGACAGGACAAAGGGAGACATATTCTTTCTTTTCTTTTCTTTTCTTTTCATGTTTATGTTTGAGAGAGGCAATGTGTGAGCAGGGGAGGGGCAGAGAGAGAGAGGCCGACCCAGAATCTGAAGCAGGCTCCAGGCTCTGAGCTGTCAGCACAGAGCCCGATGTGGGGCTCGAACTCACGGGCTGCAAGATCATGACCTGAGCTGAAGTTGGACACCCAACCAACTGAGCCACCCAGGCGCCCCAGGGAGGCATATTCTTGGCATGAAGAACTAGAACACACTTCTTCTCCCCACCAATCAATTCTCGATATCGGGGGCTGGGGACCGTAATTTGAGGAGGAGAATGTACAAAAGGGCAGTCTGTGAATAATTTAAAAATGTCAATTGTCTTCAGTCCGCCTTGCCTAGAGCTTGGACCGCTCCTATGTTTAGGGAGCCAGCCTGGAGATTTTTGCCCGGTGTTTTGTGAGGCTCGTTCAAACACTGTATATGTAAGTATATGCTGAGATACCGTTTCTTTGCTGTCAGACTAACGAATATCCTGAAGTTGGATGATATTCTCTGTTGGTAAGGTTCTGGGGAAGCAGGCCCTATCCTACACTGCTACGGCCTTGTAAAGTGGGACAGTTCCTGTGCAGAGCAATTAAGAATATGCCACCACAATGTCCCACCACCACTGAAAATGTATTCAGCACTCAAGGCTCCATCGGGTATTACGTTGGCTAACTCATGAGGGTTATGTTTAGCTGTTTCATAACCAGCTAAATTTCACCGTCTTTTCAGATACTCTTCTTTACCCTGTTTCCTAAATTTCTGATTCCTCCTTTCTTAATCCTAACACTCATGTCCAGTAGTAGTTCTTCATGATATATCCTAGCTTGTTTCAAGGTCAACAAAGCCATCGGTGGCCATTTACTGACATTCTTGTTGTCACATCTACTTAATCAGAACATGGTTAAGGATCTTTGTTTTCTGTCCTGTGCAGTGGTTTCCTGTTTTTCTTTAGTTCTTTCTTGGTCCTCACCACCAGTGTAAAACTTGGGCAATCTGTTTTTCTAGCCTTTAACTCACATATGGTGGTGATGCCCACACCGACTTCTTCAGCGGGAGGCGTCACAGACACACTACGCACAAGTTCCTACGACACCTAACTCCATGTTCTGTGCTAATACTAATGACAGATACTTCCATTCATTCTGTTACTCACATGGGCTATCTCTCACTCCTTTTTTTTATGTTTCCATATGCAATTAAACTCAAAGTAACCAAAACAGTCCCAGCACATTGCAAGGAGTGGGGGTACCTGACAGGGGCACCAACACAAAATGGGCGCCTTGGTCAGTTGGAGTCAGCCTGTGCCATCAAATGAGTTTGAGTGCCAACCTTTAAAAAACAAAACAAAACAAAAAACTTCTGGTTTTTCAGGGCTTTTCAGATTTTGAAAGTGTGGCTGAGGAACTATGGGCATATGTTCCTTTGTGTGACTTCACTGCTATTTAACTCATGTACAAGGATTTGGATAGATTCTAATCACAATTAACCCCACAGTGTATTAATTTCTACAAGCAGAAGAGCCAGGGCAGAGATGAAATGCATCCGTAACTCTGGTGAACACTGTCCAATCACTCTGTGCAGGAATTGTACCCCTTTGCAAGGCCACAGTGTCTGTTTCCCTACAACCTTAACAGAGACTATCATCAACCTTTAAGATGCTCGCTAATCTGATAGCAAAGAAATGAGCTCTCAGTATATATTTATGTTTCTTATTATCAGTGAAGTTGAGCATGAGCACACATATTTAGAATAGTTTCTATTTTTTTCTGTGAGGTTACATTCTTATCCCTTGCCCATTTCCCCACTGAGTTTTCAGTTTCTTAAAATCAAACTCTAGAAGTCCTTATTTATTAAGAGTGTTTAGCTCCTTTCTCTGTGATAGGTGCTGCACGCATTTTGTTTTTCTCACTTTGACATGGGAAGTTTTAACTAATGCCAAATGCCAGATATTGACATATATCTTTCATCATATATTGTTAACTCAAATAACAACTAAGCAATTAAGCATAAAGGTCTACACCAGATAACGAGCTTATAAAGATTGAAAAGATAACAGTCGAAATCCATCTGCAAGATAAGGCAATTATAGAAATAATTACATCGGTGTAAATGATATAATAAAGGTATACACACATCCGATTCATGCGTTAAAGGACATTATCAGAACGAAAAGGTTAGAGATAGGCATTTCCAATAAAAATAACAACTTGCAAAGGCATGGAAAAAGTCATGCTACATTCATGGGTCAGTGGGTGTCACTGGTGGGTGCCAAATGGTGCGATGGGTAAAACAGAGGAGAAGAAAATGTTTGAGGATAAACCTTATAATAAAAGGAAAGCGGTGTCAGACTGTGAAGGGCTCTGCTGCCCTGCTAGGGAATCGAACTTTCCCCCCGACACGATGGGAGATACTCACAGGTTTCTGGGCAGGGAAGAGGTTATCATTAGATTTGTACTTCATAGAAACCATTCCATTAGGAATATGAGTATTGATGAGAAGCAGGGAAAGAGAGACAGAGACTTAGTTGCTCCCATGGTAGACTAGCCCAGCTCTAAGAACATACATATTTATCAGAGATTGAGCAAGTAAAAAACCCACCGGGCTTGGGACGCCTGGGTAGCCCAGTTGGTTAAGCCTCTAACTCTTGATCCCAGCTCAGGTCTTGATCCCAGGGTCATGAGTTCAAGCCCCCTGTTGGGCTCAGCACTGGGTGTGGAGCCTGCTTTAAAAACAAACGAAACAAAAAAACCCCATAAAACCCAAAGGCTTGACAACCAATTAAATACTGGAATATGAACGGAGGTGAAATCTAGGATGACTGAGACTTTAGCTGGTCCATCCACCAGATGACACCTGGTGATGTCATCAGAATCAAAAGAGGGAATACTGGGAGAGCGGTTATATTTGGTGCCACAGGGACTGGGGTGTGTAAGGAATGACGGCTTCGGTTTGGGTCTTAAACCTAATTAGCATGGACTAATAAGCTTTAACTCTATGCTTACTCTTAGTCATAAAGCAATAGACTACATGCAAATATGAATCTGAAGTTCAAAAGTGAGCTTGTAGTGGTTGAAGCTGAAGCCATAAGGAGCAGAAATTGACAAGGGAAATAACGTAGCAAAGGGAGTACTTACTCTAAGTAACACCAGGAAACATCAATGTTTAAAAACAACCCAACAGGGGCGCCTGGGTGGCTCAGTGGGTTGAACGTCCGGCTTCGGCTCAGGTCATGATCTCTGAGTTTGTGTGTTCGAGCCCCGCATCGGGCTCTGTGCTGACAGCTCAGAACCTGGAGCCTGTCTTCACATTCTGTGTCTCCCTCTCTCTCTGACCCTCCCATGCTCACGCTGTCTCTCTCTCTCTCTCAAAAATAAAAAAAAACATTAAAAATTTAAAAAAAAATAATAAAAACAACCCAACAACTGAGAAGGATATTGTGATGCCACTATAGGTTGGTTAAGAGTTTATGGACTAATCTGCATGTTAGGTGCACTGTCCCGTAGCCCTAAGTAAATACAGTCCAGTGCAGCCAAAACAACTCAAACATTAACCAAGAATCCACTGCAGTCAACCTTCAATAGCATACATAACTAATAACTTTCATAAGATCTCAGTCCTTAACTTCAGTTTTGCTTTTATCTGAGGACCATTCCAGTTGTGTTAATTTGGGTACTCCCTGGACATAATCGCTGCAACAACAAACCAGCGCCTGGAGGGGAGGCGGGAATGTATCTCGGTCAGTCTCCAGGAAGTTTAGATACTGTGAAATAAAACCTGTTTTAAGTGTTTTTAGAATTTTAGCTTCAGTTCTATTTGTCAAAGGTAGACATTAAGTATTTCTAAATATATTGCTATACTTTCTGACATCTAACCAAAAAATCTTTTGAAATAAGAAACAATTCACTCGCAAAACTGCAATTCAAATTTGAAGTTTATATTCAAACCCACATTTGTAAAATGAGATAACAGATCTTCATTATAGAATTGGTCTCAAGGTTAAAGGGCTAAGTTTCTAGTTTTTTTGGCATCATCGGATATAGAGAAGTTAGTCAGGAAAGAGGAGCTATTAGTACTGCTGCTCTGGGAGCCAAAGCTGAGTCAAAATTACTTTAACCTAAGGGAGAAAGAGGTCACTTGGTTTTTCTTTGAAAAATAATTGATAATATCTAGTATCAATATTTACTGTACACTAGGCACTGTAACTATTAGCTTATTTAACCCTTTCAAGAAGCCCTATGAGTTAGGTGCTAGTATTACCTCATGGATCAAGAAGCTGGGCACAGGAAATACAAGTAATCTGCTTGGGATCGTCAAGTAACAAATGCTGGAGCAGGAACTCAAACACATGTGGTATGGTTGCAAAGTCCAAGGTCTATTTTATTTTTTTTTACTTTATGTTTTGTTGTTTAGAGAGAGAGAGAGAAAGAGAGAGAAAGAGTAAACATGAGTAGAGGAGGGGCAGAGACGGAGAATCCCAAGCAGGTTCTGCAGTGTCAGTGTAGAACCTGGTAACAGGGCTTGAACCCTCGAACGGTGAGATCATGATCTGAGCCCAAATCAAGAGCTGGATGCTCAACTGACTGAGCCACCCAGGCGCCCCACAGAGTCCAAGTTCTTAAACTTGCACAAAGTTCCACCGCCTCTTCATCACTATCTCAACTCTTCAGCTCCTTAATTGTTAACATTCTCAGTGAATACAAAGGCACATAATTTTTTGCATATAATTTTAAGGGGTTTATACCCCCCTTAAGTCAGGGTCTTCACAGACCCTAAGTTAATGATTCATGACTGAAACAAAGTTGTATTATTTTAGAGTTACAGAAAGAAAGAAACTTAAAAAAAAAGTTATTAATAAAACACAATTAAGCTTAGAAAGACTGAGTCTACTATTACTTTTGCTTTATTTTAAAAGCAGAGACAATAACAGCTAACATTTGTTGACAACCAGGTATTATATTAAAACACTTTTTATGGGGCACCTGGGTGGCTCAGTTGGTTGACCACCGACTTCGGCTCAGGTCATGATCTCACAGTTCGTGGGTTCGAGCTCTGTGTTGGGCTCTGTGCTGGCAGCTCAGAGCCTGGAGCCTGCTTCAGATTCTGTGTCTCCACCTCTCTCTGCCACTCCCCAGCTCATGCTCTATCTTTCTCTGTCTCTCAAAAATAAATAAATGTTTTTTTTAAATGTTTTATTTATTTTTGATACAGAGAGAGACAGAGCATGAGAGGGGGAAGGGCAGAGAGAGGTGGAGACACAGAACTGGAAGCAGGCTCCAGGCTCTGAACTAGCTGTCAGCACAGAGCCTGACGCGGGGCTCGAACCCACGGACGTGAGATCTGACCTGAGCTGAAGCCGGAGACTTAACCGACTGAGCCACCCAGGCGCCCCAATAAATGTTTTAAAAAATTAAATAAATAAGTAAAAATAAAACACTTTTTATGTATTGCTTTGCTTAATCCCTACAATCCTAGGAGGTAGGTAATTCTGTAACCGTCACTTTAGAGAAAGGGAAACTGAGTGTTTAAATAACTTAAGTAACAGTAACAACTGGGATGTGTATTCCAGAGTCTGATCTCCCAGCTTCTACATTATACGATCTCTCAAGGTGTATAACGTGGACGGGGAATTCTGAGTAGTCCATGCTAATATTACATTATGAATGGACAAGCATTTCTGTAAGTGATCAAGGATCGTCTACTTATTATACTTTTAGATGCTTATCATTAGAAACCTAAACACACACACACAAAGGGTGATATAAAGACAGGTAACCTGCTGTAAGGTTCTGGTTAAAAATATCTTCCTGAGGCGACCTACTTTGGCTCTGGTCTGAATCTGGCGGTGGTGGGTCGGAGCCCGGAGTCAGGCTCTGTGTTGACAGCTCAGGGCCTGGAGCGTGCTTTGGATTCTATGTCTCCCTCTCTCTTTCTGCCTCTCCCCTGCTTAAGCTATCTCTCTCAAAAATAAATAAACATCAAAAAAAAAAAAAAAACCCCTAAAAGAAAATACCTGCCTACCACAAGCTTTCCAATTTGAAACTTTACCTATCTACACCACCTCCAAATTTACTCTGCTATAACACAGGGATGCCAAGAGACAGGATTTTCTCCTTTTTCAATGCTAACTGGATACAGTATTTCCCTTCCCTTTTAGTCTTTACAAACCGCGGGCTGCTGTCCTTCCATTCGAACTACGTTGCAGTAACCGGGGTTTGCACAGCAATGGTCAAGAGGTCACAGCCTTACATCTTTGCCCCTTTAAAAAAGTGTGTGTGGGGGGCTGGGGTAGGGGGGATCCTTCCAAAACATGTCTCAAAGCAAAGCATGAGCGTTCACTGGACATATTTCCCTGGGATGAGCATCCACACAGGTCAACATCACACATCTCGTTTTCTTCACGTCCCTCGCTGTGTCTGTTGCTTTCACGGACCGGCCTCCTCGACGCCCCGAAACCTCCGGCTGGGCTAGTGCCCCCCACATCCCAGGTCTCCGGCCGCCCTTCTGCCCACCCCTGCCAGCCCGGCCCAGGGAGCGTCCCCTGCGCCCCGCACTCAACGCATCACAGCCTGCGCACGCTGCCAGGATGCCCGGCTGCCTGCCGATCCCTGCTATGGGTCACCGCCCGCGCCCCGGCGCCCGCCGGGAGCCTGACACCCAGCAGCCAGTAGTGAAAGAAAGCGTCTGGCGCGCTCCCAACTTCCCCACCTGGGACCCATCCTGCGGACTTCTCCCCCTCCACTCTCCCTCCTCTCCTCGCCCATCCCGCTCCGGAGGTATTCCGCCGCCTCCTCCATGCCCTCCTGTCACCCCTACCTCCCGAGGGTGCCGCCGCCGATCCCGCTCCGCCGGGTCGTGGGCTACCGGAGGCCAAAGTGAGCCCAGCGGCGGTCAGTCAGCGGGCCGCGCCTGAGGGGCGTAGCCAGGCCCACGCTCCTAGCGGCCGGAGCCGCCAGCCAATCAGGGGCCGGCGGCATAAGCTGATATGACGGCAGATCGCGCGACTTGGCTGCGCGCGGCTCTCGGCGGTCACGTGGGCGCCGCGCGCTCGGCCAGGCCCCGTTTCGTCCCGCCGGTGGAAGAGAGGGTGGGACCCTGGTTCAGGTACAGTAGCGGCGGCCCGTGGAGTTTCGCCTTTGGTTTTTTTAACTGTCACTGACGTGCATAGCTCCGGTCCTGCCCGAAGCAGGTTTACTGTGTTCATGCAAACATCCCTGAAACCGAGGCGCCACTTTGAGGGAAGTAGCTCCTTTGAGGGGAATGTCAGGTCGGGTCAGGGAGGTTGGGGGGCGCGCGGTGCATTTTCCCACGCAGGTGACGGAGGCGCAGTATCCGTAAGACGATTGCTGCGATGTCTTAGCCAGGAGGCTGCCCTTTAATATAGCCTTGAATGGCGGGAATTTGCCTGATCCACTTTAGGTTGGTGTTTAAATGACACAAACGTTTTCATAGAACCGATAAAGCAAATCTATGCAGACTAGGCGGAAGTATGTGTGACCTTCCTAGAGGTTTGCTTTTGTCTGGAGTGTGTCGGGTTTTTGCTTGTTTGGTTGGTTGGCTGGCTTTTTGTTTGTTTGTTTTTCGCGAAGTTTGCTTTTCTAAACGTAAATTGCGGTGGTCACGCTTGTAAATGGAATTCCTGGAGCCTCAGTGTAGTGCTTCTCACAGTCCAACCAGCAGTATTAGCATCACCTGGGAGTTCCTTGGAAATACACGTTTGGGGGCACGACCTCAGAGTTAATGGAATCTGGGGGTGGGGCGGTGGCGGGTGGGAATCTGAGTTTTCATAAACCATAAGTGAGTCTAGTGTTATAGGTAGAGAACCACTGCTCTAATGAGTTTGACCAGTCAGAAGAAAATCTGACTGGTCTTTGAATTTTGCTCCCTCCAGGGGAATAAATAGGGGGAAAAATTCTGGAAAGTAGGAGATGACAAAGTTTGGGAAATCATTTCTGTTACCTTATAGGACCGTCAGAAGTGCTACAGTGTAAGGGGAGGAGTTATTAACTCCAAATCATAAAAAAATTTTGTATGAATATTTTTAAAATTATCTGTGGCTTGCCTCCTATTTTCTTTTTTCTTTTTCTTTTTTTGAGAGAGAGAGAGACAGTGTGAGCAGGGGAGGGTCAGAGAGAGAGAGAGGGAGACACAGACTCCCCAGACAGGCCCCAGGCGCTGAGCCAGTTGTCAGCACAGAGCCTTACTGGGGGCTCAAATCCACGAACCATGAGATCATGACCTGAGCCAAAGATGGACGCTCAACCACCTGAGCCACCCAGGTGCATCCTGTTGTCTTTAGGTAGCCTGTAAGAGGATAGTAGTTGCAGGTGTACGACATAAAGACTTGATAACAGTGTATTTGTTTCAGGTACACAACATAATGACTTGTGCAATTGCCTCCTACTTTTCTTTCTTAAGTTTGTTTATTTATTTTTGAGAGAGCGAGAGAGCGTGGGCGAGTGAGCGCCGGAGTCCAGCTCCAGCAGGTCAAGGGGTCCCTGAAAGGATGGACTGTATTGGCGAAAGAGAGTAAGAGAGCCTCAAGTTTCTTTTTTGATCATCAGGCAGGCATCTCTGCTCTGTTTTTGTGTCTTTATTTATAGGTCAAGCGACAAGATGACATCAGAAAATAGAAATTTTTTACAGGGACTAATACTCTGTGATAAGATGTTTTAATCATTGGAAGTGATGACATTAGAAATTAGAAAATTTTTATGGTGACTAATTTTTTATGATAAGATGCTTTAATCATCGAAAGTACACAGAGAACTATCTCATTCATTCTTGCGTCAATCCCCAAGATTAAGAAAGTAACAAACCTATCTTATTTTGTAAGGGTTGGCTTTTTGCCAATAATTATGACTTTGTTTTTGATTAACAAATTACAACCAAGTCATGTAACACACCTACAGTGAGGTTGAGCAAATCCCACGGCCAAGAACATAACAAGGATGTCTTCAGCAAAAACCAGGAAAATATACATATCATTTAAGCCAGTAAAGCTAAGATTAAAACATAGGTCAAGCTGTACACATATAGGCCAGGAGCCATTTCATTAGGCTCACAAACCACAAAAAGAATGCTTGTTAACAAGTTGTTTGAGAAAGCCCTTTCTTTGATGCAGCACAATGGAAGCTTATGTGTTGGCCTTGGACCTGGGTTTCCCACATCCTTATCCATCCTCAAAATTGAAGTCAGTACAAGGGACGAGATTTGTAGACTGTAGACCTTGGGAAGGGACTATGTTCTGACCTTCTATTTTTTATCGCCAATTTAGGCTTCTTTTCTCTGGGCCAGACTTAAATGCAATTTTTGTGTTTTTAACCCCTCAAGTCCATCTTTTGGGTCTGCAAGGCTCATTAGAAGAGCTTTTTGTCAAACATAGTGTTTTGATCCAAAATCTCTTATGCAGGGACAGGAAAATGTTTTTTCTTATGGGGTAATTGTGTGGGGAATATCCATCTGATTTGGAATGCTGTAAGGTCTAATTAATGACAGGCTTATTTTCAACATGAGCAGCAGTAGTAGAAGGAGATACCACCAGTTTCACCTCTCATGGCAGGAGCTGTGCAAATGTCTGCCATTTCCTCACTGTGACTGTGTCCTCCAGCAAGGCCAGTCCAGCTCCCAGCGAGAGGAGTGAGCGGGGCAGAGGGAGACAGGCACAGATGATCCAAAGCTGGCTCTGCGCTGACAGCAGAGAGCCCGATGTAGGGCTCCATCTCACACACCTGTGAGATCATGACCTGAGCTGAAGGCGAATGCTTTCATGAGCCACCTGGGTGCCCTGCCCCTACCTTCTAAATCACATTTTGTCTATGGCCATACCACCCTGAACGCGCCCGATCTCGTCTGAATCACATTTCTTCTCCTTTGTTTCCTTAGTTATTGCTCTCATCTCATCTTTTAATTTTGGGGATGAAGCTTTTTTGGTTTCATTTCTGGAGAACATGAAAATGCAGTTTGTTAACCTTAAAAAATAAAACGGCCAGTTATTTTGCCAGAAAAAAAAGGGGTTTATTCGAGAATAGCAGAGAAGTGCAGTTGGGGACAAGCAAGCAATGGGGAAATCACAGGCAAACCCACAGAGCCGAAGGAAGGATTGCCAGTTTATAGAGGAGAAGGGGAACTTGGGAAGGCTTTTATAAATTAAAAGTCAGTTGGAATGCACTGGGCATTGAAGGCACAGTGGTTTTCACGGCGTTGTTGCCTGGGCGGAGGAAAACCTTTCTCCTACTGTGGTAGGAGGGTAGTCAAGTAATGGCGGAAGTAAATCGACTCGCAGGCGAGGTTCTTCGTGTTGTGTTTGCAGTGGGCTGGGAGCCCCAGGGTGTGAGAGCTCTGGCTTGGCTGCTGACCTTTCACCTTCATTTGAGTGAGATTTCCTTGTGTTGATACAGATTTGAAAGGCGTCTACCTAATACCAAGTTTCCAAATTCGTGGCTGCTGTAGGCTCCCTATGTGGTTTGTTTAGTCCACAAGTATGTTTTCCTCCTTCACTTAAGTAATTTCACATCAAAACAAAAGACAGACCTATCGTGAATGGTTGGGAAATCTGATAATTGATATCGCAAACACATGTGAAATATATCCTGAACGCTAGAATTGTATCCTTGTGTACTAGATAATAGAACACACAGTGATACATGCCATGAAGAAAACAAAAGGGGGAAAAGGATCACTATTGATGAGGGCTATTCCTTTACACAGCATGGTCAGAGTCCGTTTCTCTGTGTGGGGAACGTTTGATCTCAGTAGAGCTAGGGGTCCTCACTTACTTGGAAGATTCTGAACTGACATTTAGAGCCTGAATTTTTTTTTTAAGTTTATTTATGTTGAGAGAGCGCGTGCGCTAGCCGGCTAGGGGCAGAGAGAGAGAGAGAGGGGAGAGAGAATCCCAAGCAGGCTCCACACGGCCAGTGCAGAGCCTAGTGTGGGGCTTGAACTCATGAACTGTGAGAACAGAACTTGGGCTGAGATCAGAGGTAGGACGCTTAAACTGACGGAACCACCCAGGCAGCCCTGTATGAATTCAGTTTTTAGAGGAAAAGGAGTATTGAAGGAAAAGGTAGATGCACGAGTATCCAAAGACAGATACAGGAAGAGAAGATGTTTTGTCCTCAACTTGGTGCCATGGATTAGTTTTTGACTTTTAGTATGGTATTTAATATTTTAGAGCTCAGAGCTCCTCTGAAAAGTAGATGAACTTTATGGTGCTGTTCCCCGGAAAGTACACATTGCACATAGCAGAAGCTCTTCCTAACCACTGTCCACTTAAGGAATGTGTTTAATACTCTTTCTGAAATATGCCAGCGGATCCCTGGGAAGTACTGAAGAAAGCACCACACAGCTGGTCGCCTTCACTGCGGTTCACTCCTGTGTGACCCAATCTGCTCCCACCAGTTGAGAGGAAAGCTTAGCAGGAGTCCATTGTGTCTGTTACCAGTCTATTTCCATCATACTCACAATTATGTAACTAAATTACACAAATTGATAAAAGTTGAGTCTGCAAAGAAAAAGAATTGTTTCTGAGAAAGGCGAGGTTGCTTTGGAATGACTGGATAAAGATGAATGTGAATAAAAAACAGCGTTTGAATTGGGTGTAGGCAAGGTGGTTATGAGAGACTAGAAAGACTTTTTTTTTTTAAATGTTTTTTTGTTTATTTTGAGAGCGAGACCCTGAGTAGGGGAGGGGCAGAAAGGGAAGGAGAGAGAGAGAGAATCCCAAGTAAGCTCCCCACTGTCAGTGCAGAGCCCGATGTGTGGCTGGAACTCATGACCTGAGCGGAAACCTGAGAATTGGATGCTCCACTAACTGAGCCACCAACGAGCCCCCTAGAAAGACTTTTGAAAGCCCCAGGTCTGGTAAGAGTCTGCCTTGGATTTGATTCGCAAGAGTCTAACTTGTCTCACTTTGAGCAAAATGAAACTGAAAATCAAATGCAAAGCACTAGGCATATAGTTTGTGCAAGAAAGAGGACCAAGGACTCCAATCAGTCGGACTGCACTCAAGAGAAAGGCCTTGGAGAATGACAAGGGAATATGTATCCAGGTAAAACTAAAGTTCTTAAGGCATGTATTGATAAGGATACAGGTTAGGCTTCCTGTTACAGAACCCGAAATAATAGTGGTTTCCCCCAGAGAATAGGTTTTCTTTCTTTCACGTGTTAATTAGCATGGTTGTCTGTGGTAACACACCCTCCAGTTATACTGACTCTCACACAGTAGACATTTATCACTCACAAACAGTTCTAATGGATGATCCTGGTCATCCAGTATCCCTCCTCTGTGTGGTGATTCAGGGATCCAGGTTTTTCCATCTTGTAGCCCTGCCATTTTCATAACTTTCTGTGTCTTCTCTAGAGGAGCGGGAAAGGGAATGGAACCTGCATAGCCACATGTTAAAAGCCTTGGTCTGAAAATTCCGTACATCATCTGTCATGTTCTGTTGGCTATCACTGTTACCTGGCCACATCTAACCGTTAGGGAGGCTGAGAAACAGCTTGGTAGAAATAGGCTGGAAGTCTGTTTTAAAATCAGAGTTTCTATAACTGTACCAGTTACCTATTGCTTTGTAACAAATCCCCCCCAGAATGTAATGGCCTAAAGCAAGAAACATTTGCTTCACAGTTTTTGTGGGTCAGGAGGCTCAGTGCAGCTTAGTCAAGGTGTTGGCCAAGGCTCTGTTTGGAGAAGGTTGCTTCTGGGCTCACTCCATTGGCTGTCAGCCTCAGAAGACCCCCTTCCAAGCTCACTCACAAGGCCACTGGCAGCCATTGAGTCCTTGTTGGCTGTTGCCAGAGAAATTGATTTCTTGTCCTCTGGGCCTCCGCAGGGGGCAGCTCATAGGGTGCAAGCCGGAACAGGGCAGGAAGGGGAGAAAGCAAGACAGAGCCAGAATCTTTTGGCAACTTACTCCCAGAAGTGATAGTCTATCACTTTTGCCATATTCTTTTTGTTAGAAGCAAGTCATAGGCCCCACGCACACTCAAAGGAGTGGAGTTCACAAGACCTTAATACCGGGAGGGTGGGAGTCCTAAGTGGCATTTTAGATGCTCTCATTAATTACTCAGAGAGAAGGGAAAGCAGATGCAGAGAAGCAAGCCACCTGTTCCAGGATATTTTTCTTTTTTGTGATTCCACACTTCAATGAGCTTTTTTTGTTTGTTTTTAAAAATATTTATTTATTTTTGAGAGAGAGAGAGAGACAGACAGACAGACAGACAGAGACCGATTGCGAGCAGGGGAGGGGCAGAGAGAGAGGGAGACCCAGAATCTGAAGTAGGCTCCAGGCTCTGAGCTGTCAGCCCAGTGTCTGAAGTGGGGCTTGAACTCATGAACCATGATACCCTGACCTGAATCAAAGTCAGACATTTAACCAACTGAGCCACCCAGGCGCCCAATAACCTTTTTCAATTAGTTAATCAATCCTAAATATGTTGTCTAATCATAAAAACTAACAGTTTAATAAGCATCAGGCACTATTTTTAGTCCTTTATTTGTATTATCTCTTTAAAATGGTGACACCATCCCTTTGAGGTAAATACATTTATTTTTGAGCAATTTACAGACCAAGAAATTGAAAGTACAGAGAATTAAACAAATTTTTTTAAACTTCTATTTATTTGAGATACAGAGAGAGAAAGCATGACCAGGGGAGGGGTAGAGAGACATACAGAATCTGAAGCAGGCTACAGGTTCTGACCTGTGAGCACAGAGCCTGACACGGGGCTCGAACCCACGATCTTAGATCATGACCTTGTCCGAGGCCAGCTGCTTAACTGTCTGAGCCCCCCAGGTGCCCTGAAAGTGCAGAGAATATAAATAACTCAGCCAAGGACACACAATTTACAAGAATTAGAGAACTTAGGAGCTTTTGGAGCTGGCAGGTGAGTAGATTGGCCTGTGTGAGTGTCGGGCCTTGCTTGGGTAGTTTCATTGTTGCAGGTGCTGATCAGAACTCACCGAGGATTCTTTCTCTGGCAACTCTCTCCTCTGTGGCACTCTGCCTGTGAACTTGAGCTGCCTTGGTCTCTCCACACTCTTCACTCTGTGTCCTCAGCTCAGGCAGTCCCCTGGACCCCACCATGGTCTATCCCTGCCCCACAGCCTAGAAACTCTCTCAGGTCAGAAAACTGGGGCGGTCACTGGGCTCATTTATTTGTTTCCCGTTTCTCAGGCAATCCTATTCTTCATTACGTGACTTCCTCACAGATGACCTCCCTGATGCTGACCAGGGAGTCCCAGGCTGATTGGTATGAAATTCCACTCCTGGCAGAGGCTGAAACTGCAGTTCAGTTAGGTATGGAGTTGTTGTGGGACTTCCTGAAAGTGACGCCCCATTTTGGGCCTGTTGTTTCTTTCTAGCACTCCCTTAGGTGGATTCCACAGCAGAGCAGAACATAAGACCATTCACAGGCGTCCATGAGGCACACCTGTACATTTCTAGAAATAACAAAGGAGGAGACTTTGCTCAAGACAGTGGGTGAAGGAGCAATCAGTTCATTAATGTGGAAGGTGTTGTCATTCCTAACCGGTTGTAGGCTGGTGGTGCCTGAGGACATTCGAGTTCTAGATAAAGGATATGTTCTGGAATAGAAGAGTGCACAGAGAGGGTTTTGACTTTCTCTAAGGAACTCCACGCAGCTGCAGCTACGAGGACGTGAAGGAGAAATAATTCCCCAGTGTCAGGTGATGGGTACGACTAGAAGGGGAAGGGGATGGTCTGTGCTGTGGGGGGCAGCGTAAAAGACCACAGCACGTTCTGGAATGTGAACATGGAACTATAAAGCTTGAGGTGAGAGGTGCCTGGGTGGCTCAATCATTTGAGCATCTGACTCTTGATTTTGAAATGGTCTCCTGGTTTGTGGGATCAAACCCGGTGTTGGGCTCGGGGCTGACAGCACAGAGCCTGCTTGGGATTATCTCTCTCTGCCCCTCTCTCACTCTTTCTCTCTCTCTCTCTCTCTCTCTCAAAATAAAAAATAAACATTAAAAACAACCCTGCTTCAGTTGAGAATGGTCTTCTAAACTGGTGTCTAGATGGAGTGTCTCTCAATCAGATGGGGCCCCGAATGTGGGGCAATGATCACGTGGAAGCAGGTGGCACAGGAGGTGAACGCATGCACCTGCGGCAGAAGAAAGGCAATGGAAGTTTATTGAATCTGTGGCAAGGGGGTGTGGGCAAGACAGCAGAGGAGAGGCTGGCTGAAACACGGTAGTGGGAGGGGGCTGTTTGTAAGGCGGGAGAGTGAGGAGGTATGGCAAGATATGGCATTCTCCCCTTTTTGGTAACTACACCTGTTTGTAAGTAGCCCATTGGTCAGTAGGGCGTATGGGTATTTTGAGGTGAGCCTCCTGATGGGCCCGTCTGTATCCAGCCTGGTGGTTGCTGTGGACCCTTTCTACATTCTGTCGCTCAAGCGTGCTTGCCTAAAAGTAGCCTCTATGTAATGGAGACCTAGAAGGATGGGCTGATGATTGGGTTCTATTTGTTGGCATTCTTTGAAGCATGGAATGAATTTCTCCATGGGAGAATTTAATTTGCATCTGCTGGGTTTCTGAGGAGTCAACTAATCCAAGATGGCTCTGTTAGGTTGTTAATACTCCTAAGACCATAAGAATGTGGCCTGTGGGTTGGCTTTTGGTTCTAAAGTTTTGTTATTTTAAGATTCTATTTTTAAGTAATCTGTACATTCAATGTGGGTGGGGCTCAAACCTACAGCCTTGAGAGCAAGGGTCCCATGCCCCACTGACTGAGCCAGTCAGGTGCCCCTCGGCTCTAAATTCTCATCTGTGATTTCCTCCCTGTGCTCAGCACCAACTTTTGAATTAATTTATTTACTTCTGTAGACCCTGGGAGCCAGGGGTGGAAATTTTTAGTGACCAGATACCTAGGTCACCAAGTAATCAGAAATGGAATGAAAACTGCCTTTTGAAGAAGCTACCATTTTATTTACTGGCACCTTATGTGCTGAGAAAACCATTTCCAAGTTTCTTTGCTTTACAAAATTTGGGTAAAGGAAAGAACATGAAAATGGCTAGTCCAATGACAGAGCTGGACTTTACAAACATTTGTTATCTACCTACTGCTTTACTTATCACCAGTGGACTTTGAATGCCAGAGCGAATTTAGTCTGGTCCCTAGGTCAGTGACAAGAACAGTAATTTTGAAGACTTGATCCAACGCCAACCTCATTACACTTTGAGTTTGTAACTTTGGGAATTCATTCCTCCTCTGTAAAGCACAGGACACGAATACATACGGTACCTATTACTTTTTAGGGCCACCGTAACAAAATACCACAATCTGAGTGGCTTAAAACAACAAATTTACTGTCTGACAGCTCTGGAGGCCAAAAGTCTAAAGTTAAGGTGCCAGCAGGGCCATGCTCTCTCTGAAAAACTTATGAAAGAATCCTTCCTTGCCTCTTCCTGGTCAGAGGTGGTGGCCCTTGGTTCCTTGGCTTGCAGCGACCTCCCCTCAGCCTCTACCAGCTACGTGGTGTTCTCCCTGGATGTAGGTCCAAATTTGCCTGTTTAGTAAGGACATCAGTTATTAGGAATTAAGGGTTCACGCTACTCCAGGAGGACCTCATTTTCATTAACTGATTATTTCTGTAACAATTCTATTTTCAAATAAGATTACATCTGGAAACTCTGGGAGCTAGGACTCTTGTGACTTTCTGTGGAATTCAACCCCTGCTCATAACAACTATCTTCTAGGTCACTCCCTCCTTTGTTCCTCACAACACATCATAGGTACTGTATACACCTTAGTCATAGCACTTCTGGGTTTGTTTTTTTTTTTTTAAGACTGCTAACCTTTTTTTAAAAAAATACCCACGTAATTAACGTATAATGTTATATTGGTTTCAGGTGTACAGTATAGTGCTTCAATAATTCTAAATGTAAAGGGCGCCTGGATGACTCAGTCGGTTAAGTGTCTGACTTCTGCTCAGGTCATGATCTCATGGTTTGTGAATTCAAGCCCCACATCGGGCTCTATGTTGACAGCACAGAGCCTGAAGCCTGCTTCAGATTTTGTGTCTCCCTCTTTCTGCCCCTCCCCAGCTCACACTCTCGTGTCTCTTTCTCAAAAATAAACAAACATTAAAAAAAAACAATTCTAAACCTTACTTAGTGCTCATCAATATAAGTGTACTCCTGATCCACTTTTCCTATTTCACCCATCTTCCCATGGACCTTCCTTTTGGTAACTGTTTGTTCTCTATAGTTAAGACCCTGTTTTTTGTCTGTTTTTAACTTTGTTGTTTTGTGAAATTTCACATGAGTGAAATTATATGGTATTTGTCTTTCTCTGACTTACTCCTCTTAGAATTATAACCTCTATATCCATCCATGTTGTTGCAAATGGGAAAATTTCATTCTTTTTTATGGCTGAATAATATTCCTCTATGTGTGCGTGTGCGTGTACTGCATCTTCTTTATCCACTCTTCTGTCAGTGGATACTTGGGCTGCTTCTGTAGTTTGTCTGTAGTAAATGAGAGAGTAAACATAAGGATGCCTGTATCTTTTTAATTTGGTGTATTCATCTTCTTTGATAAATACCCACTAGTGGAATTACTGGATCATATGGTAATTCTATTTTTCATTTTTTTAAAGGAACCACCTCCATACTGTCTCCCACAGTGGCTGCACCATTTTGCATTTCCACCAGCAATACACGAGAGTTCCCTTTTTTCTACATCCTTGCCAGTCCTTGTTGTTTCTTATGGTTTTGATTTTAGCCTTTCTGACAGGTGTGAGGCGACGCCTCATTATATTTCTGATTTGTATTTCCCAGGTAAGTAGCTAACAGTGAAAGTTGTTGAAAGATCTTTTTCGAGTCATCGCCTCCACTTCTTTCCTACCATGTCTCTTTGCCTCACTCCATCTGGGCTTCCATTCCCTGCTCCACTGAAACCACTCTTCACAAGATAACTAGGCCTCAAGGTCACCAAATTGACTGGTCATTTTTCTAGCCTTGCAAATAACCATTTAACACACTTATTCTTTCTCAAAATACATTTCCCTTACTTTCCATGATGGCACATTCTCCAGCTGCTCCTCAGACTGCATATTGTTTTTGAACTTTGCTAGCCTCTCTTCATCTCTTGACCTTTTTATTTTGATGTAGCCACAGTGCTTTGTTTTTAATTCCCTTACCTCAAGAGATAGATCTAGAAAGAAGTTGCTATGGCCAGTGTCAGAGAAATTGCTCCCTGTATTCTCTTCCAGGCTTTTTATGGTTTCAGGTCTTAATGTTTATTAGGTCTTTAATCCATCTTGAGTTTAATTAATTAATTATTTATTCATTCATTTTTTTGGTGTAAAAATGGTACAGTTTCATTCTTTGCATGTAGTTGTCCAGTTTTCCCAGTAATATTTGTTGAAGAGACCATGTTTTTTTGCATTGTGTATTCTTACCTATTGGTCAAAGATTAATTGGCCATATAGTTATGGGTTCTCTGTTCTTTTCTTGTAATCTATATGTGTTTGTGCTGCTACCATACTGTTTTGGTTACTACAGTTCTGGATTATATCTTAAAATCTGGGATTGTGATAAATCCAGTTTTGTTCTTTTTAAAGATTGCTTGGCTATTTGTGGGTCTTTTGTGCTTATGTACAAACTTTAGGGGTATTTATTCTAGTTCTGTGAAAAATGATGTTGATATTTTGATAAGGATTGCATTAAGCCTATAGATTGCTTTGGCTAGTATGGACATTTTAACAATATTCTCCTAACCCACGACCATGTAATATCTTACCATTTATTTGTATCATGTTCAGGGTCTTTCATCAGTGTTTTATAGTTTTCACAGTACAGGTCTTTCACCTCCTTAGTTAAGTTTAACTCAAGCTATTTTATTAGTTTTGGTGCAGTTGTGAATGGGATTGATTTCTTCATCATTAATGTATAGAAATGCAACAGATTTCTGTATATTGATTTTATATCCTGCAAACTTTACTGAATTAATTGGTCAGTGTTAGTAACTTTTTTGGTGGAGACTTCAGAATTTTCTATATATGGTATCATGTCATCTGCAAATAGTAAAATTTTTACTTTTTCCTTACAAATTTGGATGACTTTTCTTTCTTATGTTGTCTCATTGCTGTGATTTGGACTTTCAGTACTACGTTGACAAGAAGTGACATCCTAGTCTTGTTCCTGACCTTAGGGGGAAAGCTCTGTTTTCCCCAATTGAGTCTGATGTTAGCTGTGAGTTTTTCATATGTGGACTTTACAATGTTGAGGTATGTTCCCTCTAAACCTACTTTGTTAAGGTGTTTTGTTTTGTTTTTTTAAATCAGGAATGGATGTTATACTTTGACAAATTATTATTCTGCATCACGTTGATTGATATGTAAATATTGATCCACCCTTGCATCCCTGGAATAAATCCCACTTGATTGTGGTGAATGATTTTTTTAATGTTTTGGTGGATTTGATTTGTTAATATTTGGCTGTGGATTTTGCATTTATGTTTGTCAGCGATAATTGGCCTGTAGTTCTCTCTTTTTGTAGTGTCTTTATTCTGGTTTTGGTACCAGGGTATAATACTGGCCTCATAAAATGAATTTGGAAGGTTTCCTTCCTATTCTATTTTTTGGAGTAGTTGGAGAAGAATAGGTATTAACTCTTAAATGTTTCATAGAATTCGGGGCGCCTGAGTGGCTCAGTTGGTTAAGTGTCTGACTTTGGTTCAGGTCATGATCTGAGTTCATGAGTTCGAGCCCTGCATCAGGCTGTGCTGACAGCTCATAGACTGGAGCAAGCTTCGGATTCTAGGTCTCCTTCTTTCTGCCCCTCCCCCACTCATGCTTTATCTTTCTCTGTCTCTCAAAAATTAATACACATTAAAATTTTTTTTTTTTAATGTTTGGTAGAATTCACCTATGAAGACATCTGGTCCTGGGCTTTTGTTTGTTAGGAGTTTTTTGATTACTGATTCCATTTCATTGCTAGTAATTGATCTGTTCAAATTTTCTCTTTCTTACTGATTCAGTTTGGAGGTTATATGTTTCTGGAAATCCATTTCTTTTAGGTCATTCAATTTGTTGGCATATAATTTTTCATAATACAGTACTCTCTTATATTCCTTTGTATTTCTTGATGTTATGATTTCTCCTCTTTCATTTCTGATTTTGTTTATTTAGGTCCTCTTTTTCTTTTTTTGAGGAGACTGGCTAGAGGCTTATCAATTTTGTTGATCTTTTGAAAGAACTATCTTACGGCTTCATTGATTTAGTCTATATTTTTTTAGTTTCTATTTTATTTATTTCTGCTCTCATCTTAATATTTCTTTCTACTGGTTTGGGGCTTTATTTATTCTTTTTCTAGCTCCTTTAGGTATATGTTTAGGTTGTTTGAGGTTTTTGTTTTGTTTTGGTTTTTTTGCTTCTTGAAGTAAGCCTGTATTGCTAAAAATTCCCTCTTAGAATAGCTGTTGCTGCATCCCAAAGATTTAGGACCATTGTGTTTTCATTTTCATTTATATCCATGTATTATTGTTTTAAACAAAATTTGCTGTCAAGTTAGCTAGCATAGTGTGTACAGTGTGCTCTTGGCTTCGGGAGTGGGTTCCCATGATTCATCATGTACAATGCTCAGTGCTTATCCCAACAAGTACCCTCCTTGATGCCCATCACCCCTTTTCCTCTCTCCTCCTGCCCCCCTCCAGCACCCTTCATTTGTTCTATGTGTTTAAGAGTCTTTTCTGGTTTGCCTCCCTCTCTGTTTGAAATTATTTTCCCCCTCCCCCTCCCCCATGGTCTTCTGTTAAGTTTCTCCAATTCCACATATGAGTGAAAACATCTTTCTTTCTCTGACTGCTTTGTTTCACTTAGCATAATACCTTCCATTTCCATCCACATTATTGCAAATGGCAAGATTTCATTCTTTCTCATTCCATTGTATATATAAACCACATCTTCTTTATCCATTCATCAGTTGATGGACATTTGGACTCTTTCAATAATTTGGCCCTATGAGTCAGCACTCCTGTATCTTTTGGATAAATTCCTAGTAGTGCTATTGTTGAGTCATTGGATAATTCTATTTTTAATTTTTTGAGGATTTTTCCCACAGTTTTCCAGAATGGCTGCCCCAGTTTGGATTCCCAACCAACAGTGCAAGAGGATTCCTGTTTATCCACATCCTTGCCGACATCTTGTTTCCTTAGTTGTTAATTTTAGCCACTCTGCTTGGTGTGAGGTGGTATCTCATTGTGGTTTTGATTTGTATTTCCCTGATGATGAGTGATGTTGAGCATTTTTTCATATATCTTTTGGCCATCTGGATGTCTTCTTTGGAAAAGTGTCCATTCATGGCTTCTGCCCATTTCTTCACTGGATTACTTGTTTTGGGGGGTGTTGAGTTTGGTAAGTTCTTTATAGATTTTGGATACTAACCCATTATCTGGTATGTCATTTGCAAATATCTTCTCCCATCCTATCCGTTGCCTCTTAGTTTTGCTGATTGTTTCCTTCACTGTGCAGAAACTTTTTATCTTGATAGGTCTTAATAGTTCATTTTGGCTTTTGTTTTCCTTGCCTCCAGAGAGGTGTCAAGTAAGAAGTTGCTGCAGCCAAGAGGTTTTTGCCTGCTTTCTCCTCAAGGATTTTGATGGTTTCTTGTCTTATGTTTAGTTTCTTCATCCATTTTGAGTTTATTTTTGTGTATGGTGTCAGAAAGTGGTCCATGTTCATATATCTTGCTGTCCAGTTTTCCCAGCACCATATGCTGAAAAGACTATCTTAATTCCGTTGGATATTTTTTCCTGCTTTGTCAAAGAGTAGTTGGCCATACATTTGTGGGTGCATTTCTGGGTTTTCTGTTCTGTGCCATTGATCTGTTTTTGTGCCAGTACCATACCATCTTGATGATTACAGCTTTCTAATACATCTTGAAGTCTGGGATTGTGATGCCTCCAGCTTTGGTTTTCATTTTCAGGATGGCGTTGGCTATTCGGGGTCTTTTCTGGTTCCATGCAAATTTTGGGATTGTTTGTTTTAGCTCTGTGAAGAATGCTGGTGATGGGGATTGCATTAAGTATGTAGATTGCTCTGGGTAGTAGTGACATTTTAACAACATTTGTTCTTCTAATCTATGAGCATGGAATGTTTTTCCATTTTTTGTGCCTCCTCTTTTATTTCTTTCATAAGCTTCCTATAGTTTTCATTGTATAGATTTTTCACCTCTCTGGTTAGGTTTATTCCTAGGTATCTTATGGGTTTTGATGCAATTGTAAATGGGATTGATTCCTTGATATTCTGTTCTGTTGCTTTATTATTGGTGTATAAGCATTCCTTTTTCTTCACATTCTTGCTGACACTTGTTATCTCTTGTCTTTTTGATACTAGCCATCTTATCAGGTGTAAAATGGTATCTCAGTGTGGTTTTGATTTGTATTTCCCTGATGATGAGTAATGCTGAGCATCTTTTCATACGTCTCTTGGCCATCTGGATATCTTCTTTGGAAAAGTGTCTATTCATGTCTTCTGCCCATTTCTTCACTGGATTATTTGTTTTTGGGGTTTTGAGTTTGGTAAATTCTTTATAGATTTTGGATACTGACCCGTTATCTGGTATGTCATTTGCAAATATCTTCTCCCATCCCTTTGGTTGCCTTTTAGTTTTATTGATTGTTTTCCTTTGCTGTGCAGAAGCTTTTTATCTTGATGAAGTACCAATAGTTCATTTTTGCTTTTATTTCCCTTGCCTTCAGAGACATGTCAAGAAAGAAGTTGCTGCAGCCAATGTCAAAGAGGTTGTTGCTTGTTTTCTTCTCTAGGGTTTTGATGGTTTCCTGTATGACATTTAGGTCTTTCATCCACTTTGAGTTTATTTTTGTATTTGGTGTTAGAAAGTGGTCCAGTTTCACTCTTCTGCGTGTGTCTGTCCAGTTCTCCCAGAATCATTTGCTAAAGAGACATCTTTTTCCATTTGATACTCTTTCTGCTTTGTCAAAGATTAGTTCGCCATAATTTGTGGGTCCAATTCTAGGTTCCCTATTCTATTCCATGGGTCTCCGTGTCTGTTTTTGTGCCAATACAACACTGTCTTGATGGTTACACCTTTGTGTTGGAGGCTAAATTCTGGAATTGTGATGCCTCCTGCTTTGGTTTTCTTTTTCAACATTACTTTGGCTATTGAGGGTCTTTTCTGATTCCATACAAATTTTAGGATTGTTTCTTCTACTTCTGAGAAGAGTGCCGGTGCTATTTTAATTGGGATTGCATGGAATGTGTAGATTACTTTGGGTAGTACTGATACTGTAGCAATGTTTGTTCTTCCCGTCCACGAGCATGGGATATTTTAACATTTCTTTGGATTTTTCAATATCTCTAATAAGTTTTCTATAGTTTTCAGCATACAGATCTTATATATCTTTTTTAATTTTTTTATGTTTTGATTTATTATTGAGATAGAGAAACAGAGCATGATTGGGGGAGGGGCAGAGAGAGAGAGGGAAACACAGAATCTGAAGCAGGCTCCAGGCTCTGAGCTGTCAGCACAGAGCCTGATGCAGGGCTTGAACCCATGACATGACCTGAGCCCAAGTCGGATGCTTAACCAGCTGAGTCACCCAGGCGCCCCAAGATCTTATACATCTTTGGTTAGGTTTGTTCCTAGGTACTTTATGGTTCTTGGTACAATTTTAAAAGAGATCAATTTCTTGATATTTCTTTCTGTTGTTTCATTATTTGTGTATAGAAATGCAACCAATTTCTGTACATTGATTTTGTATCCTGCAACTCTGCTGAATTATGTATTAGTTAGCTTTTGGTGGAGTCTTTAGGGTTTTCCATGTAGAGTACCATGTCATATATGAAAAGTGAAGGTTTGACTTTGCCAATTTGGATGCCTTTTCATTTTGTTATCTGATTGCTAAGCCTAGGACTTCCAATACTGTGTTAAGCAGCAGTGGTGTGAGTGGACGTCCCTGTCATGTTCCTGATCTCGGGGAAAGTGCTCAGTTTTTCCCCATTGAGGATGAGATTAGCTGTAGGCTTTTCATATGTGGTTTTTATGATGTTAAGTGTGTTACTTCTATCCCAGCTTTCGTGAGGGTTTTTATTAAGAATGGATGCTGTATTTTGTCAAATGCTTTTTCTGCATCTGTGTCCCAGACTATGAGTCTGGAATTCCCTCTTGTCCAGCAAGAGAGTGGATGCAGAATTGAATACAGGAGAGGATAATGTCCAGAAGGAGACAAGAGTGCCGAGCTGGAGTTTTGTCTCCATACTTATTGAGCACTCAAGATGTTACACATGTGGTGTACATGAAGAAAACAAGATCTTACACACATGGTGAACACGAAGAAAATAATCAGATAGTAATCATTAACTTGTGTGTGTATGAAGCAACAGGTCTGCGGGGCAAGTGGAGTTTGTGATCAAAGTACAGTAGTATTTTGGAGTCAGATGGAAAGTAGGTGATACAACAGGTTACTCATGATCCCCTCACAGTATCTCATCAGCTAATGTCAGGTGCTCTCTACCTGTGGTGGTGGCTTTCTGCCCTAAGTTTTTTTTCTAACACATTTAAGTAAAACTTATTTCCCCATACATCTATTGACAGTATCATATGGTTCTTATCCAGTCTTCTATTAATGTGATGTATCACATTGATTGATTTTGCAAATGTTGAACCAGCCCTGCAGCCCAGGAATGAATCCCACTTGATCATGGTGAATAATTCTTTTAATATACTGTTGAATTCTATTTGCAAGTTTCTTGTTGAGAATTTTTGCATCCATGTTCATCAGGGATATTGGCCTGTAACTCTTTTTTAGTGGGGTGTTTGTCTGATTTGGGAATCAAGGTAATGCTAGCTTTGTAGAATGAGTCGAAGCTTTCCTTCTGTTTCTATTTTTTGGAACAGCTAGAGAAGGATAGGTATTAACTGTGTTAAAATATTTGGTAGAATTCCACTGGGAAGCCATCTGGCCCAGGACTCTTATTTGTTGGAAGATTTTTGATAATTGATCTAATTTATTCATTCAGTATGGGTCTGTTCAAATTTTCAGTTTCTTCCCATTTGAGTTTTGGTAGTGTATGGGTGTCTAGGAATTTGTTTCTTCCAGGTTGTCCAACTTGTTGGCATATATTTTTTCATAGTATTCTCTAATAATTGTTTGTATTTTGGGAGTGTTGGTTTTGATCTCTCCTCTTTAATTTGTGATTTTTATCTTTGGGTCTTCTCTTTTTTTCTTTTTGAGAAGTCTCCCTAAGCATTCACATTTTTGTTTATTTTTACTTCTTTAGGACACAGATCAAGGGAGACTACTGAATACTGAAAATGAACCATGGACTGAAGGGGGAAGGGGAGGGAGGGGGTGATGGTCATGGGGGGGGCACTTGTGGGGAGAAGCACTGGGTGTTATATGGAAACCAGTTTGACAATAAACTATTAAAAAAAAACAAGTTCTTAGATTCATCTTTTCTACTGTTTTTTTTTTTTTTTTTTTTTAATTCTGTATTGCTTGTTTCTGCTCTAGTATTTATTATTTTTCTTCTGGTTCTGGCTTTGAGGTTTCTTTGCTGTTCTGCTTCTAGTTCCTTTAGGTGTGTGGTTAGGTTTTTTTATCTGGGATTTTTCTTGTTTCTTGAGACAGGCCTGGATTGCAAGATATTTTCCTCTTAAGACTGCCTTTATTGCAGTTTGGACTATCATGTTTTCATTTTCATTTGCTTCCATATATTTTTAAATTTCTTCTTCAATTGTCTGGCTAACCTATTCATTCTTTAGTAGGATGCTCTTTAGCCTCCATGCATTTGGAGGCTTTCCAGATTTTTCCTTGTGGTTGATTTCAAGTTTCATAGTGTTGTGATCTTAAAGTATGCATGTTATATCAACCCTTTTATATTTATAGGGGGCTGTTTTGTGACCCGGTATGTTATCTATCTTGGAGAACGTTCTATGTGCACTTGAGAAGGATGTGTATTCTGCTTTTGGATGAAAAGTTCTGAATATATGTGTCAAGTCCATGTGGTTCAGTGTAGCATTCAATGCCACTGTTTCCTTATTGATTTTCTGTCTAAATGATCTCTCCATTGCTGTAAGTGGAATATTAAAGTCCCCTGCAAAATTGCTTATGTTTTTGATTAATTGATTTATTTATTTGGGTGCTTTCAAGTTGGGAGCATATACATTTTCAATTGTTAGCTCTTCTTAATGGATAGACCCCATAGTTATAATAGAATGTCCTTCTTCATCTCTTGTTACAGCTTTTAGTTTAAAATGTTTTTTAATGTTTATTTTTGAGAGAGATGAGAGAGAGAGAGAGTGCGCGCAAGCGCAAGCGAGCATAAGTGGGGGAGGGGCAGAGAGAGAGAGTGAGAGAGAGACAGACAGACAGACAGAATCTAAAGCAGGCTTCAGGCTCCTAGCTGTGAGCACAGAGCCCAATGCGGGGCTTGAACCCATGAGCCATGAGATCATGACTTGAGCTGAAGTTGGAAGCTTAACCAACTGAGCCACCAGGGCACCCTTTCACCCTTTAGTTTAAAATCTAAACTAAATAATATGTATAATATATTACAATATATTATATAGATGTAAAATAGAAGAATGGCTACTCCAGCTTTCTTTTAACTTCCAGTAGCATGATGGATGGTTCTCCATCCCCTCACTTTCGCTGAAGGTGATGTCAGGTCTACAATGAATCTCCTGTAGACAGCATATAGATGGATCTTTATTTTTTTTAATCCATTCTGATACCCTGTGTCTTCTGGGGCATTTAGTCCATTTATGTTCGGAGTTACTATTGAACGATATGGATTTAGTGTCACTGTGTTATCTGTAGGTTTCATGCTTGTGATGATGTTTCTGGTCCTTTATCATCTTTGCAGCATTCCACTCACAGAGTCCCCCTTAGGATCTCTTGCAGGCTGGTTTGGTGGTCATGAACTCCTTCAGTTTTTGTCTGGGAAAGCCTTTGTCTCTCCTATTCTGAATGACAGCCTTGCTGGATTCTTGGCTGCATATTTTTTCTTTTTAGCACATTGAATATTTCCTGCCCCTCCTTCTGGCCTGCCAAGTTTCAGTGGACAGGTCTGCTACTACACTAAAGTGTCTACCCTTGTAGGTTAAGGCCTGTTTGTCCCTAGCTGCTTTCAGCATTCTCTCTTTATCTTTGTATTTTGCCAGTTTCCCTGTGATATGCCTTGGAGAAGACCTATTCTTGTTGAATCTGAAGGGATTTCTCTGTGCCTCTTGGATTTGGATGTCTGCTTCCTTCCCCAGATTAGGGAAGTTCTCAGCTATAATTTGTTCTAGTAAACCTTCTGTGTCTTTCTCTCTTCTTTTTCTTCTGGAACTCATATTATGATGTGGATATTATTTTTCATTGAATCACTTAGTTCTCTAATTCACCCCTCGTGGTCTAGTATTTTCTTGTCTCTCTTTCTCAGCTTCATCATTTTCCATAATTTTATCTTCTCTTTCACTTATTCTCCTTTCTGCTTCCTCCATCCTTGCTGTCACTGCATCTAGTTTATTTTGTACCTCATTTACAGCATGTCTTAATTCATCATGGCTATTAGTTCCTTGATTTCTGCAGCAATAGATTATCTGCTGTCTTCTATGGTTTTTTCAAGCCTAGCTATTAATCTTATGACTACTTTCCTAAATTTTTGATCAGATATATTGTTTATATCTGTTTTGAGCAATTCTCTAGCTCTCATTTCTTCTTGTACTTTCTTTTGAGGAAAATTTTTCCATTTTGTCATTTTGTGTAGTGTTCTGTTCTTTATCTGTTTTAATAGCTTGTTGTGTGTCCTGCACCTGCAAGCATTATTGTATTAAAAAGTAGTGTGTTGCATACTGTCTGTTGTTGTGACTCTGGTTGCTTTACCTCCCTACTCATAGTGGTGATTTGGACCTTCCACCACGTGTGCTTTGATTTGCTCATTGAAGTAACCAGAAAAAAAATTGACCAGGGAATGAATCAGAGAAACTGTACAGCTTAATCCAGAGAGAGAGAGACAGACAGACAGAGAGACAGAGAGACAGAGACAACACTAAAGAAGGGGATATAGAAGAGGTGTGAAAAGAATAGATTAAACATGTCTGCCTAAACAAACCAACAACCAGAATAGAGAAAGGAAGAAATGAGGAGAAAAGGAAAGACAGAAAAATAAATATACATATACATAAAGTAAGAATCGACCAAGAATCAAATCCAAAACTGCAAAGCCACCATACCGATATGTGACGGTGCCTTGGAACCAGTGGCTGTGCTGGTCTGGAGGTGGGGCTCTTTGGTCAGTGTCAGTCTTGCTCCAGTAGATAGCAGTTACAAGCATGGAGGGCGAGTTTGGTGTGGGCAGGTCCCACCTCCACTGTGGGCCTGCTCTCTTCTTTGAAGCCTTGCCTTTTTGGTGATGGGGAGACAAAAGGTGACACCCACTCTCTCCTCCCCGAACCGGGTGTCCCAGACCACTCTGTTCAGGCTGTCCTTACAGTGCTGCACAGGCATGAGTGGGCTGGTCTGTCTTACTACACAGTTTCCAGCGCCTCCCAAGCACTTGGCTGGGATTCAGACTCCAATGTCTTAAAGGATCCTGTTCCACACATGCTGAGTCTAGAGTAGTGCCACTCTGCCCAGCTGACAAAGGGCCTCTGGCTGATGGGTGCATGCAAATCCTTTTGTCCTTAGAGCAGGTATATACCTTCTTCCCAAGCACGCACGGGAAGGAGCTGCTCTCTCTGACTGCGCCCCTGAGCTCACTACTGAGCCTGGGGATAGCTCCCCTCCCTGCTAGGTGTGTGCACAGGGCAGCTGGCCCCAGTCCGGAGGAAGACCCACAATCCTGGATCCTCACCTTTAAGGGTATTTTCACGTTAGAAATTGATTCTTTCTCCATTTTTTTCCATTCCCTGGTCTGGTCCGTAGTCTGGAGAGGTTTTCTTCTTGCCCAAATACAACCCTACACTTCCACAGCCTCTCTTGCTCTTCCTTTTGTCTTTCCATGAGAGAGAGAGAGAGAGAGAGAGAGAGAGAGAGAGAGAGAGAGAGAGAGAGAGACAGCTTCCAAAAGTGCAGTGACGAGAGAATTGAAAAGCAGGGGGCTAAGACTCTCTAGGAGCCAAAGCATTGGTCTCTCGGCTCAAGCCTCTCTTATTTTGCTAGTTGTCTGATAACAGCAAGCACATACAGCATAGCATTTGGCATCTTGACAGCTCATGCACCTGCAGTGTATTCTGTACTAGGTCATGAGTCATCTGGCACCAGAAAAAACCTTCTTGTGCCTGACCTGTCACCCATATGATGTCCTTCCGGAGAGAATGAGGAGTCTCGGCGGCTTTCCTACCCGGGATTGGAACTGCTTTCAGTTCCTTGCTGCTCCATCCCTTTCCTTCAGGACATGCTCACGGTGCCTCTGGCTTCTTGTTCTCCAACATCTCCCCCTTTTTGTTTGTATTCAGTGGACCGTAGGAGAACATTATATAACCCGAGCTGTTGATTGGTACGGTGCCAGACTGCTCATGCAAGGACAAATACACTACATATTAATATAAACAGAATAGCAGTAGAGAAACCAAAATTCCTAATATGTTTTAAAGGGTTTAGTTTTCCCAATCTCTTTGATATACTTTCTAAGGTCTTAGGACTGGATAATATGTCCAAATTTGTTTTGAAAGTCTCCTATATCTCTGCTTGCAGCTGTTGAATATTTCTGGACACATTAGATTGCCTGAGCAAATGTCTCTTAACATCATTTTATGGAAATTTAGTGTTATTAAACGGTAACGAGGTTACATATATTGCTGTAACGTTCTAATTACATTTTTAGCTGGTCGGGGTGGCCTTGGCCAATCCTATGGCAAAGAGTAGAGCAAGAATCACAATAATAGTGAGAAACAAGGTGTGACAGTGCATCAAAGTAAGAAAACATACAAAAATAAGGACAGTTTTTTGTTTCACTGGACCATTGATTCTTCAAGCTTCTGCCATGCTTAGATCAGTCAGCTTCCGGAGCAGCTAAAGCAGGGCTGGGGCCCCCCAGAGCCTCTGCAGTTGCAGATCGTTTCTTCTGTATGGTCTGCTTGCCTGGCGTTGATGGATCAGGAAGGTACTCCGGTTCCGAAATCCCGGTTTCACTCTGCTGCAGTGAATCCAGAGACCCATTTCAGCCACCTTTACTGCAGTAGGGGTGGACGAAATGACAGTGAACGGGCCCCTCTAGGTATATAAAGGGTGGCAGGTGGCAGTTAGTTTCTACAGATGTTTTGTAATGGCCCTTGTTGTAAAGGAGGACTGGGCACAGAAAATCCTTTACTGTGCCAAACAATTGCGCCATTAGCTGTGGTGCTGATATTTGATTATGAACACACCACCTTAGATTTTGTAGCGAATTTTTAAGGCGAGCTGAGCCTATAGGGCTCTAATCAATGATGTTTCCACAGGAAGCATCACCCTATCTCCCTTCTACATGCTTCCGAAGTCACCCATCCATTCCATTCTGACAATATACAAAGTAGCACAAGACAGAGGCATTGGAGGAGTATCGTTAATTGTAAGATTGGAGCCAATCAGAGAATGGGCTGATTGACAAATTTGTCCTTTAAAATTCTCTCAGCTTCAGGCACGTCAAGGGGGATAGCCATATATTTAATGAGAGCCTCCCTCAGCTTCTCCATTGGACTCCCATTTTGTGTTTGTAAAATTGTGACCAATTTAGCATAAATTAAGGTCTAAATCTTAAATTTTCTTAAAAAAATTTTTAAACATTTGTCTCATTAGGAGTCTGATTTAACAAAAGCATTATATCTTGATTTTTTTAAGGCCCCCCCAATGATGAACATAGGGGAATTCTCCCCATTTCCTTTACATTTGTAAAACATGTCTACTTGTAGGACAGTTGTTACTGGTATTGTAGTATGTTTCTCTGGTGGCCAGGTTCCCTCTTCCAGTTTGTATTGGGGCCAAGACTTTATGCAAAAGAAAATGAGTCATAATGTATTTCAGTGGAGTAATAGCCTTGGTTGGGGAATTACCCAGCTACCGGAATAAGGAAGAAAGTTGTCCTTTATCTCAATTTTCTATAGTTGGCCAGGAGAAACCTCGTCTCCTGGCCTCATTTTGGCTGGCTTTGCAACTGGCAGCCAAAGCCCTGCCAGTCTCACGAAGTACTGGGATTAGTTATTTTTGCCCAGACTTGACTCTACCTTTGAGAGCTGGCCTGGTCTTTCCTGTTTGTTTTTTTTGTTTATTTTATCCCTCCCTTTCCCACCTGTGGGACCTTGCTGTGACCAAGCAAGAATTTTCTGGGGTTAAAGGGCCAAAATCAAGGTCTAGTTCCCTGTCTTTTTAAACAATGTCCACATGAATATGGCTTAGCCATGTAGATACTCATTTTTGGCATACAATGTGTAGTAAAATGGCCCCCATGCATCTTAGTAAAAGCCTTCTAATATCATCCATCCTTCACATGGCAGAGGCACCCACTCCTCTGCTAAACAGGAACAACACAAATGTGGAGGATTTGGAGGCTGGCACTAAGGAATATATTGCCATCATTTTTTTTTTTTTTTTTTGCCTTAGGATCAAAGGAGGAGGAATTGTAATCTTAACCCTGTGTGTTTTTAAAATCCATTTATTTTAACTGTAGTCTGTCCTGACTGCACACAAAAGATGTTTTTTTAAAGATTATCCTTTATGAACCTTCTACAACTTTTATTTTGTATTTAGATTTTGTCCCAAGCTATTTTTTTTAAACAGTCTCATTTAGGATAAAATTATTTTCTTTTACCTTTATTTAAAATGTTTTTATTTTATTTTTTTATAGTTTATTTTTGAGACAGAGACAGAGCACGAGTTGGGGATGGGCAGAGTGAGGGGGAGACATAGAATCTGAAACAGGCTCCAGGCTCTGAGCTGTCAGCACAGAGCCCAAAGTGGGGCCCGAACCCACAAACCATGAGATCATGACCTGAGCTGGGGTCGGCCGCTTAACTGACTAAGGCACCCAGGTGCCTCTTTTTCTTTTTAAAATTTTTTAAAAATATTTTTTTATTTCTATCTTTTTTATATTTTCTATTTTTTATATATAGAGTTACTTTTCTTATTTTTTGTCAGTTTTAATTACATGTAGCAGAATTTTAACTCTTAGAAACCTTGATCTCCAGTGAAAACTAAGTAGTAACCAATTATGAACTCTATGTTACATCAGAATTTTTTAAATGGCAAACTTATGAATCCATTAGGCACAAAGCATGTTTTTCAACAGTTCCAAATATCCTTACTTTTGTGGGTTTTGGGGGGAAGTTTGTGACAAGTTAGAAGTATACACCTACATCTAGTAATTAGTGCTTTACCCTCTTATCTCATTAGATATCCAGTGAATTTAATCTCAATATATTATGAAAGCAAAACTAACGTTTTATGTTACCAAAGACTTTGAAAGCTATCTTGACAATTACCCATGAAAACTTGGAGACAGACCATTAACCATCACTTTAAGTCACCCTTTTGTTAACAAATTTGAACCAAGATAACATGAGCTTATTTGACCTTCAGCAAATCTAGGTAGAATAAAAAAAAATTTCTTTTAATGTTGATAGACATTGTCTGCCTCAAACCAACGAACTTAAATTAGCTTAAACACTGAATACATTTTACTTGAGTCCACGTAAGACAGTTTGTTCTCCATGGTTAAGTTTTACCTGGAACGTTGGTGGGAAAATCTGACGTCAGGAATCTTTGCTCCTGGCCCTCTGTGGTGGGAGGAGGAGCCGATGGTGCCTGAGGTCTTGAGGAGCTGATTTCGCGGCCACACCCCAGGGGGTGCAGAAACGGGAGGGTGAGAGGGAGGGCAAAAGAGACGAGGTGGCTCCCGAAGGCAGAGAAGGAGAATTCCCAGTTGTAAATCTTGTCAGCTCAGAGGAGCAGACTCCAGGTTTCTTTTGTTTTGTCTTTCACCAGTGGGATCAGACCATCAGTGTCAGTCCGGAGAAGACAGGGAATTTCCCCGAAACAAAAGGAGTTTCAGCAGCTGCTTGGAAATATTCCTTAAAGTCCCTGTTTTGAGATAGAATAACCAGAGACAGTTGGCTCTGCAATGGCCATTGACCCAGAAAATGAATGAGAGATAGGGCCTGTAGTTACTCTGGAGAGGTAAAGGTGATGCAAAGGGGCGGTGCCAAGAGAATTGAAAAGCGGGGGCTAAGACTCTCCAGGAGCCGAAGCATCAATCTCCTGGATCAAGCCTCTTTTATTTTGCTAGTTGTCTGATAACAGCAAGCACATACAGCATAGCATTTGGCATCTTGACAGCTCATGCACCTGCAGTGTATTCTGTATTAGGTCACAAGTACATCTGGTTCCAGAAAAAACCTTCTTGTGCCTGACCTGTCACCCTTATGATGTCCTTCTGGAGAGAATGAGGAGTCTCGGCGGCTTTCCTACCCGGGAGTGGAACTGCTTTCAGTTCCTTGCTGCTCCATCCCTTTCCTTCAGGACATGCTCACGGTGCCTCTGGCTTCTTGTTCTCCACCATCTCTGCAGGAAAGGATCCCTCCTCTCCATGCCTACGCCGACTGTTTTATCTCCCAATTCGCAGTCATGCACCTCTGGCTCACCGGCTTGCTCCTGTGGGCCCCAGGAGCGGTTTCTGTCACTCTGTAGCCTTGACTCCTGGAACTCCAGAACTTCTGGCATAATACTGCTATTTTTGAGGGATGAGGGAAATTTGGGTCCCCCTATTTTTCTGCCATGTTGGCTCCCCTCCCTGTATTTTTTAAATTTCCTCTTTGATTTCTTGGCTGAACCATTTGTTTTTTAGTAACATGTTATTTGGCCTCCATGTGTTTGTGTTATTCCAGATTTTTTTCTTGTGGTTGATTTCTAGTTTCATAGCCTTGTGGTCAGAGAAGATGCATAGTATGAGTTCAGTTTTTTCTTAATTTGCTGAGACTTGTTTTGTGATATGTCCTGGAGAATATTCCATGGGTGCTTGAAAAATAATGTCAATTTTACTTTTAGGATGGAATATTCTGATATACCTATTAGATCTATCTGGTCTTATATGTCACTCAAAACCATGACTTCCTTGTCGATTTTATTTGGATGATCTGTCCATTGATGTCAGTGGGATGTTAAGGTCCTCTATGATTATTGTATTATCCTTTATTTTTTTTCCTTTATGTTTGTTTTTAGATGCCTTATGTATTTGGGTATTCCTATGTTCAGTGCATAAATATTTGCAATCATTCTATCTTCTTGATTTTTTGTTTTGATTATGCAGTGTCTTTATCTCTTTTTACTGTCTTTCACTTCCATTTGTATGATAAATGCCTTTTCATCCCTTCACTTTCAATCTTCATGTGTCTGAAGTCTGAAATGAGCTCCTTGTAATCAGAATACAGATGGTTTTACTTCTTTAGCCACTCTGTCACCGTATGTTTTTGGTCGGAGCATTTGGTCCATTTACATTCAAAGTAATTATTGATAGGTACGTATTTATTGCCTTGTTGCTACTCGTTTTATGGTTGTTTTTTGTAGTTCTCTGTTCCTTTCTTGCTCTCTTGTCTCACAGTTGGCTTTCTTTAGTGTTATACTTGGATTCCTTTCTCTTTATCTTTTTGCATATCTATTAGCAGTTTTTGTTTTGAGCTTACCATTAGGTTTATATTTAACATCTTCTGCGTCAGCAGTCTATATTAAGTTGGTGGTCACTGAAGTTTGAACCTATTCTAAAAGCACTACATTTTTACTCCTACGCCTTCCACCACCCACAATTCAGGTATATGGTGTCATACTTTACATCCTTTTATTTTGTCAATCCCTTGGCTGATTTTTTATAGATATGCTTAATTTTACTGCTTTCGTGTTTTCCTTACTCTTATGTATGGTCTTTACTTTCAACTCCAAGAGTTCCCTTTAACATATCTTGTAAGGCTGGTTTAATGGTGAAGTCCTTCAACCTTTTTGATGAGGAAACTTCATCTGTCCTTCTATTCTGAACAGTAGCTTTGCCAGATAGAGTACTCTTGGTTGGAGTTGGGTTGGGTTTTTTTTTTTTTTTTTTTCCTGTTTCTCACTTTGAATATATCTTGCCACTCCCTTCTGGCTTGCATAGTTTCTGCTGAAAAATCAGCTGATAGCCTTAAGGAGTTTCTCTTGTATGTAACTGTTTTCTCTTTGCTGCTTAAAAATTCTCTCTTTAGTACTACTTTTTGCTATGTGTATGGGTGTGTACCTCCTTGGTTTGATTCTGTTCGGAGCTCTCTGTGCCTCTTGGATCTGGATTTCTGTTTCCTTTCCCAAGGTTGGGTAGTTTTTAGCTATTTTTTACTCAAATAAATTTTCTATCCCCATTTTATCTCTCTTCTCTTTCTGGGATTTGCAGTATATTGCAAATGTTACTATGCTTGATTGTGTCACTGAGTTCTAGTCTATTTTTTGTTTTGTTTTGTTCTTGTTTCTCTCTCCTATTCAGCTTGATTGCTTTCCATTGCTCTGTCCTCAAGGTTGCTGACCCATTGTTCTGCTTCTTCTAGTCTATTATTTATTTTTTATTTAATGTTTTCAATGTTTATTTTTGAGAGAGAGAGACAGAGATAGAATGTGAGCGGGAAAGGGGCAGAGGGAATGGGAGACACAGAATCTGAAGCAGGCTCCAGGCTCTGAGCTGTTAGCATAGAGCCTGAGGCGGGGCTCAAACTCACAGACTGCGAGATCATGACCTGAACCAAAGTCAGAAACTTAACCAACTGAGTCACTAAGGCTCCCCTCCATCTAGTATATTTTTAATTTCAGTTATTGAGTTCTTCACCTATGATTGGTTTTTTTTGTTGTTGTTCTTTTTTTTTTTCCTGTATCTTTGTTGAGAGTCTCACTGAGGTCCTCTACTCTGTTGTCAAGTGCAATGAGTATCTTTATGACTATTACTCTATTTTTTAAAGTGTTTATTTATTTATTTTGAGAGAGAGGGAGGGTGTGAGCAGGAAGAGGAGCAGAGAGAGAGAAGAGGAGCCCAAGTAGGTTCCATGCTAACAGCATGGGGTTTGATTCCCTGAACTGTGAGATCATGACCTGAGCTGAAATCAAGAGTCAGACACTTACCCAACTGAGCCACCCAAGCTTCCTTGACCATTACTTTAAATTCTCTTTAAATAAGGCATATTGCTTATCTCCATTTGTTTCTCTCTCTTGCTGTGACTTTTGACCTGTTCTTTCATTTGGGACATCTTCTGTCTCCTTGTTTTGTGTAACTCTCTGTGTCTGTTTCTATGTGTTAGGAAACTCATGGGGCACCTGGGTGGCTCAATCAGTTAAGCTTCTGTCCTCAGCTCAGGTCATGATCTCACGGTTTGTGGGTTCAGGCACCACATCGGGCTCTGTGCTGGTAGCTTAGAGCCTGGAGCCTGCTTCGGATTCTGTGTCTCCCTCTCTCTCTGACCCTCCCCTGCTCTCCCTGTCTCTCTCTGTCTCTCAAAAAAAAAAAAAAAGAAAAGAAAAAGGAAACTCATGCATGTCTTCTGCTCTTGAACATGGTGGTCTTATGAAGAGATCTTCTAGCGCCCTGTAGTGCAACCCCCCTGCTCCCCAAATCTAGCACTTCGTGGACATTTCCTGTGCATGTTGCGTGGGTCCTACTGTTGTGGCTGAGCTGCTTTACCAATAGTCTAGTCAGCTGCAGTGGCTGTCTTTGGTGACGGGAAAGTTTGGTCCCTGTGTTGTTAGTGGGCCAGTGTGGGGCCACCTTAGCTTGAGTTGAGTCAAACCAGGTATTTGCCAGAGGTATGGTAGCACTGAATTGCAGGGCACTTCCCCGTGTTGTCTCCTGAGAAGCTTTTGTTGGCACCAGAAGGGGAGTGGGGGTCTGCAGTCAGACCAGATATTTGGCCCCAGCCCAATGCTGGCTCCATAGTCAGACTGATGTATGTGGTTATCTTTCTATCTCTGGAGCAGGAGTCACCTTGGGATGGTGCTGGCCCCTGGGGGGTGGGGCTGTTTGCAAACTGGCAGGCTGTGGCATCATTTTGAGTGGACTCTCACCAAGGGTGTGTGGGAGCTGGTGTGCTCGGAGAATGCTGGGGCATGGTGTGCCAGTCCACTGTGGGAGGGGAGCTGCAGCCACCCGGAAAATTCCTGCCTAGGCCGGGATGGAGGGGGTTGGGTCTTCAGGAAAGCATGGGGGCAGGGGCCAGGTTAGCAAGTTGGGTGGGGATGTTCACTCGGAGCTGATTCTCACAGGTATCCATGTGTCTAGGCTGGAGGGTGGAGGAGGAAATGGTGCCCACCAGCTTGGAGAAGTCTCCCAAAGATCCTGCTTCTCTTGCACATGCTCTGAGATTAGTAAATAAATCTCTTTCCTGTAACCCCAAGGCATTTTTCAAATTACTGCTTCTCTGCTGTATCTCATTGGGGCTGTTTGTTGTGCTGTCCCTTTAGGGGCAGGGACTCCATTTCCTGTCACCCTCTCAGCTCTCCCAGAACCAAGCTTGATGATTTTTAATGTTCTAGGTATTAAGTCCCACTAGTTGTGAGAAGTCACAAAGTTAGGCCCCTCTGGTTTGGAAAGCCAGATGTTATGGGGATGTGTCTTTCCAGTTAGAGGTTCCCCATGCCTGCGGTACCTGGTGGGGGCCTGTTCCTCTCCGCTTTCCACACTCTTGGCTTCCCTCCCTCTTGCTGACAGTCCCATGGGTTAGTTGGGCTCTGGAGCAAGTGTCCACCCTTCCTACCTTCTTTGATGCGGCCTCTTCTCTACCTGTGGCTGCAGAGAGTCTGTTCTGCCAGTCTTTGGGTTGTTTTCTGGGTTATTTACACTGATTAGGATGTTATCTAGGTGCACTCTTGGGGCACGGTGAGCCTTGGATCCTCCTACTCTGGCATCTTCTTTGGAAGTCCAGTATATTTATCATTGTTTGAAATAAACTTATTGACAAATAGCATTTGTACAGGTAAAAACCTACAAATAGTTCTCTCTTCCTAGGTCAGTCCTTGTACATACCCCTGTAGGATAGGGAATTAGTAAATTCTACTTTGTGAGCTACTTGTTTCTGTAAATAGTTTTATCAGAATACAACCATTAGCATTTTTTTAAACATATTGTTTCTGTCTGCTTTTGCCCTACCACACCGGTGTTGAATAGTGGGGACATAGACTATGTGGCCTGCAAGCCTAAAATATTTACAGTATGGCTTTTTAAGGGGTGCCTGGGTGACTCAGTCAGTTGAGCATCTGATTTCGGCTCAGGTCATGATCTCGCTGCGCTTGGATTCAAGCCCCACATCTGACTCTGTGTGACAGCTCAGAGCCTGGAACCTACTTCGGATTCTGTGTCTCACTCTTTCTCTCCCTTTCCCACATTCACACTTTCTCTCTCTCAAAAATAAATGTTAAAAATAAAAACAATGTGGCTTTTTAAGAAAAAAAATGCCAACCCCTGTCCTAGATTATGATGGGCTGTGACTCTAATCATATGTCTAGGTGCAATGGGAGATGGTGGGGGTGCATTTGAGGAGAGCCCGAATCTGCTTTAAGTGAGAAAATTACAGAATCTTCAAGCCTGGGAGGCTAATCGGTGGGAAGGTGGGCTGACTGCCCTGGAAGGGAAGTATACAGACGTTCAAGTGTCTCAGCCATGGGAGTGCATACAAATGTCATCATTTCATTCAAGATCCCATTTTTTCAATTAACACCCAAAATTTGATGTAAGAGACTCGACAAGGCTGTGACCACAATCTGTGTTATAATTTTGCAATAAGTATCAACTTAAATCTAGTTTTGTGTTTGTTTTTTTAGACATGTCAACCCCCAAGACTGCAAGGCATACGAGACTTTTCCAGGGGGCTCTTGGACACTCTTTGGTGCTCTAAGAGTGCTTTGACACCAGATTTTACAGAAGTGAGCTTGTCATTTTGCTTCTGTGTTTAGTCTGAAGCATGTAGCCCACCCTTGTAGTTATTTCAATCCTCATTTCCACCTGAAGATTCTGCTGTTTCAACTATGAGTCATGATATTTGTAATGTTTATTTTCTTTTGAGAGAGACAGAGCACAAGTTGGGGAGGGGCAGAGGGAGAGGGAGACACAGAATCTGAAACCAGCTCCAGGCTCAGAGCTGTCAGCACAAGAGCCCAACGTGGGGTTCGAACCCATGAACCGTGAGAGTTGGATGCTTAATCAACTGAGCCACCCAGGTGACCCAGTAATGATTTTTTTATAGTTACTTCTCACTGAATTCTATGGATTACTAGTATCATTTCTACTAGGAAGGTTGTCCCTGATTACATGTATAATTAGGAAGGAAAACCAGTTCTAGATGATTAATTCTTAAGGATCTGTTTCTTGGAACCAACACTGACATCAAACTTGTTATTAGTTAGGATTCAGACAGGAAATCAGAAAACAGATATTTGGCAAGAAGGGATTTCATATGTGTATTTATTTTTTTCTAATTTTTTAACTTTTATTTATTTTTGAGAGACAGAGACAAAGCATGAATGGAGGAGCAGAGAGAGAGAGAGGGAGACACAGAATCTGAAGCAGGCTCCAGGCTCTGAGCTGTCAGCACAGAGCCTGATGCGGGGCTCAAACCCACAGACCATGAGATCATGACCTGAGCTGAAGTTGGACGCTTAACCAACTGAGCCACCCAGGCGTCCCAAATATGTGTATTTAGATACCTGTAAAATTACAGGAAGATCTGGATGGAGTAAAGGTCAGAGAGAATGACTGTGAGCTTCCAGAAGGGTAAAGACCGTATACGCACAGGAAGCAGCCATAGATCATATTAGCTATCTATAGTACTGACACAGGAAATTCACAAAGGGCTCCTGGAAACTACTGCAGACCTTATATCTGCCCTCTGCCCACAAGCTATATGCCACATCTTGTGTAAATAATGATTTCCTCATCTTTTCTGTTCTTCAGGTGTCCTACAACTGCTTTACATTGGCCAAATCTACACCCCTCCCGCCCCCAGAAAGAGATTCTCAGGAAGGTAATGGGTATGCTTCCAAATTTTGCAGGAAAAGTAGGGATTCCTCCATCAATAAAGCACATCCAACTACTAGGGAATATTAGAATGAACAATAAGAGGAAAGCTTCTGCAACATACTGAAAGAGGCCTTGCAGCTGAACACATAAAAACTTGAAGGAAAAGGTCTCAGTAGCCAGCACTCTACATAGATATTTCCCCACATATTCTAAGGGCTGTTGGTGCTATGATGCATTGGTCAATAAAGGATTTTACAGGCAGATGTATTTGAGAAAATCTTAAAACTCTTTTTCTTTAAAAAAAAGCAACAACTTATTTTTGAGAGAAAGAGAGAGTGCACATAAGCAGGGAAGGGACAGAGAGAGGTGGGGGGACAGAGGATCCAAAGCAGGCTCTGTGCTGACAGCAGAGAGCCTGATGCAGGGCTCAAACTCATGAACCCCGAGATCATGACCTGAGCTGATATCAGATGCTCAACTGACTGAGCCACCCAGACACCCCAAAACTCTAGCTCATTCTTAGAGAATTATATTATACTTATATTAAGGAGTCTGAGAAAACCTGCAATAAAGAAACCATCCTTTTTCTTAATCCAGATTATCAACATTGTTAACTACTCCGGTTCCCCCCCTTAGTGTCTAAAGAACATTCTGAAAAACACACTTAGGGAAAGGCCAACAAAGAACCATTTCTTTGGTTACTTTTGTGGGCTTGTATAGGTCACCAATGACAAGGAATGTTAGAGTGAAATAAATGGCAAATATAGAAATCCCAAACCACCACAATAGAAATAGACTGAAGCAATATTGAAAATATCTTGTGGAAAGATCATTCAGATTGCAACAGTTTGTATACAGGAAGTAATACAAGGCGTGTGCCTGTCTGCAAGCCAACCCTGAAGAAACTCTTTATGTTCTGAGGCAGAAGAAACACTGTAACACATTGCATCAGCATTTTGTAGGCAAGGAGTGTTGTATAAAACACTGGGAATATCTGTAAAGTGTTCCTCCTAGAACTCTGAGTACAATCAATGAGACTTTGTTCTGCTGATCTAGGGATGGGTTCAAGCGCATTTTATTATTTGCTACCAAAAAATAATAGCTAATGCAAAATCAATACTTGAGATGGGCTGTTGAAAGTGACTGTAAAATATGGAACTGAATCTAAGTGAAAGGAGCTAGACACAGGAGCTCACATAGATTTAATTTATATAAAATATATAAGTAAAGTTTATATAAAATAAAAGAGTAAGTAGGTCCACAGAGAGAAAGCAGATGAGCAGTTGGTAGGACCTGCAAGAAGGAGAAAATGAAGAGTGGCTACTTCATGGATATGAGGTTTCTTTTGGGGTGATGGAAATGTTTTCGAACTAGGTATTAGTGTTGATTGCACAACACTGTGAATGTACTAAATGTCACTGAATTGTACACTTTAAAAAGGTTAATCTTACATGAATTTTATGCTGATTTTTTAGAAAGGAAAATATAGGGGTGTGTGGGTGGCTCAGTCAGGCATCCGATTTCAGTTCAGATCATGATCTCACAGTTCGTGAGTTCGAGCCCCACATTGGACTCTGTGCTGACAGCTCAGAGCCTGGAGCCTGTTTTGACTTGTGTCTCCCTCTCTTTGCTCCCCACCTCCGCTTACGCTCTTTCTCTCTCAAAAATAAATAAATTTATAAAAAGTTTTTTTTAAAAGAATATAAAACTGATTAAGTCAAAGTGGGTGAGAGGATTTCAAGGAAGACCCCTCCATCCAAGGTGGGAAACCTAACAGAACTTGTTCTGTGCCCAGAAAATAAGTTGGTTAAGACGTTGTCATCTTTTCTCCGTCGTTCTAGACAAGAGTATCCACCAAGCTAGAGCACTTGGTGATGTGATAGCAAAATAATGTAAGGACGCAGGTCTGATTCAAACTTTCCCTCTGACCTTGAAGGCCAGCTAACACCATTAACGTTTCTAAGGGCGGGCCTAAAGATGGAGGCTATAGGATAATCACCTATTGCTTAAGACTAGTCACGCCCTACGTGAGGGTCCTGGGCCCACTCTGATTGGTCAGTACTCTAAATGTTGTGATTGGCTCCCACTAAAAGTATCAATGTATGGTTAACTCCTCCCACATTTTCTTTCTATTTTTTTAATGTTTATTTTTCTGTTTTTTTTTAATAGTTTATTGTCAAATTGGTTTCCATATAACACCCAGTGCTCTTCCCCACAAGTGCCCTCCTCCATCAACACCACCTCTTTTCCCCCTACACCTCCCCCTTCAATCCTTGGTTCGTATTCAGTAGTCTCTCAGGTTCTGCGTCCCTCTTTCCCCCCTTCCCCTCCCCCTAGTCCTCCGTTAGATTTCTCCTGTTCTCCTATTAGACCTATGAGTGCAATCATATGGTATCTGTCCTTCTCTGCCTGACTTATTTCGCTTAGCATGACACCCTCAAGGTCCATCCACTTTGCTACAAATGGCCAGATTTCATTCTTTCTCATTGCCATGTAGTACTCCATTGTGTATATATACCACATCTTCTTGATCCATTCGTCAGGTGATGGACCCTTAGGCTCCTTCCGTGATTTGGCTATTGTTGACAGTGCTGCTATGAACATATGTGCTACTATGCATCAGCACTTCTGTATCTCTTGGGCAAATCCCTAGCAGTGCTGTTGCTGGGTCATAGGGGAGTTCTATGGATAGTTTTTTGAGGAACCTCCACATTGTTTTCCATAGTGGCTGCACCAGTTTACATTCCTAACAACAGTGTAGGAGGGTGCCCGTCTCTCCACACCCTCGCCAGCATCTATAGTCTCTTGATTTGTTCATTTTAGCCACTCTGACTGGTGTGAGGTGGTATCTCTGTGTGGTTTTGATTTGTATTTCCCTGATGATGAGTGACACTGAGCATCGTTTCATGTGCCTGTAGGCCATCTGGATGTCCTCTTTGGAGAAGTGTCTGTTTTTGTCTTCTGCCCATTTCTTCACTGGGTTATTTGTTTTTCAGGTGTGGAGTTTGGTGAGTTCCTTGTAGATTTTGGATACTAGCCCTTTATCTGATATGTCATTTGCAACTATCTTTTCCCGTTCTGTCGGTTGCCTATTAATTTTCTTGATTGTGTCCTTTGCAGTGCAGAAGCTTTTTATCTTGATGAGGTCCTAGTAGTTCATTTTTGCTTTCATATCCCTTGCCTTTGGGGATGTGTTGAGTAGGAGATTACTGCGGTTGAGGTCAAGGAGGTTGTTTTCTACTTTCTCCTCAAGGGTTTTGATGGTTTCCTGT
>NC_043710.1:92471317-92528592 GCF_006229205.1 Suricata suricatta
CTGGGATTGTGATGCCTCCCGTTTTGGTTTTCTTCTTCAATATAACTTTGGCTAAACGGGGTCTTTTGTGGTTCCATATGAATTTGAGGATAGTTTGTTCTAGTTTTGAGAAGAATATTGGTGCAATTTTGATGGGGATTGCATTGAATGTGTAGATTGCTTTGGGTAGTAATGACATTTTCACAATGTTTATTCTTCCGATCCATGAATATGTTTTTACATTTCTTGGTGTCTTCTTCAATTTCTTTCATAAGTTGTCTATAGTTTTCATCATATAGGTCTTTTACATCCTTGGTTAGGTTTACTCCTAGGTATTTTATGGTTTTTCATGTAATTGTGAATGGGATCAGTTTCTTGATTTCTCTTCCACTGCTTCATTATTGATGTATAGGAATGCAAACAATTTCTGTCCATTGATCTTGTACCCTACAACTTTACTGAATTCATGGATCAGTTCTAGAAGGCTTCTGGTGGAGTCAATCAGGTTTTCCATGTAGAGTATCATGTCATCTGCGAAAAGTGAAAGTTGACTTCTTTGCCAATTCTGATGCCTTTTATTTCCTTTTCTTGTCTGATTGCTGATGCTAGGACTTTCAGCACGATGTTAAAAAATGGTGGTGAGAGTGGGCACCCCTGTTGTGTCCCTGATCTCGGGGAAAGCTCTCAATTTTCCCCCATTGAGGATGATATTAGCTGTGGGCTTTTCATAAATTGCTTTTATAAATGTCTAGGTAAGTTCCTTCTATTCCAACTTTCTCAAGGGTTTTTATTAAGAAAAGGTGCTGTATTTTGTCAAATACTTTTTCTGCATCTATTGACAGGATCATATGGTTTTTATCTTTTCTTTTGTTAATGTGATGTATCACATTGATGGATTTGTGAATATTGAACCAGCCCTGTAACCCAGGAATGAATCACACTTGACCATGATGGATAATTTTTTTTATATGCTGTTGAATTCAATTTGCCAGTATCTTGTTGAGTATTTTTGCATATGTATTCATTAAGGATATTGGTCTGTAGTTCTGTAGTTCTCTTTTTTTGTTGGGTCTCTGTCTGGTTTGGGTATCAGGGTGATGCTGGCTTCATAGAATGAGTTTGGAAGTTTTCCTTCTATTTCTATTTTTTGGAATAGTTTGAGAAGAATGGGTATTAGCTCTGCTTTAAATGTCTGATAGAATTTTCATGGGAATCCACCTGGCCCTGGGCTCTTATTCATTGGGAGATTTTTGATAATGGATTTGATTTCTTCACTGGTTATTGGTCTATTCATGCTATTTCTTCCCATTTGAATTTTGATAGTGCCTGTGCATTTAGGAATTTGTCCATTTCTTCTAGGTTGTCCAGTTTGTTGGCATGTAATTTTTCATAGTAATCTCTAATGATTGCTTGTATTTCTAAGGGATTGGTTGTAATAGATCCACTTTCAGTCCTGATTTTGTCTATCTGGGTGCTCTCTTCTTTCTAAGGAGCCTGGCTAGAGGTTTATCAATTTTGTTTATTTTTTCTAAGAACGAACCCTTGGTTTCATTAATTGCTTGACTGATTTTTTTGGGTTCTATATTGTTTATTTCTGCCCTGATCTTTATTATTTCTTTTCTTCTGCTGGGTTTGGGGTTCTCTTGCTCTTCCCCTTCTAGTTCCATTAGGGCTCTGTTATATTTTGAATTTGTGCTTTTTCTAGTTTGTTGAAATAGACCTAGATTGCAATATATTTTCCTCTTAGGACTGCCTTTGCTGTGTACCAGAGATTTTGGATTGTTGTATTTTCATTTTCATTTGTTTCCATATATTTTTAAATTTCTTCTCTAATTGCCTGAGTAGGCCAATCATTCTTTAGTAGGGTGGTTTTTAACCTCCACATTTTTGGAGGTTTTCCAGACTTTTTTCTGTGCTTAATTTCAAGTTTCATAGCATTGTGACCTGAAAGTGGGTATGGTATGATCCCAATTCTTTTGTATTTATGGAGGGCTGCTTTATTCCCCAGTATGTGATCTATCTTGCAGAATGTGCCATTTGCACTCGAAAAGAAGGTGAATTTCTTAACTTCAGGATGCAGAGTTCTAAATATATCTATCAATTCTATCTGTTCCAATGTGTCGTTCGGGTCCATTGTTTCTTTAGTGATTTTCTGTCTGGTTGATCTGTCCATTGTTGTCAGTGGAGTATTAAAGTTTCCTGCAATTAGCACATTCTTATCAATAAGATTGTTTCTGTGATTGTTTTATGTATTTGGGTGCTCCTGAATTCGGTGCATAGATGTTTATAATTGTTAGCTCTTCCTGATGGAGAGAACCTGTAATTATTATATAATGTCCTTCTTCATCTTTTGTTACTGCCTTTACTTTAAAGTTTAGTTTGTAATATAAGTATGGCTACTCCGGCTTTATTTTGGCTTCCAGCTGCATGATAGATATTTCTCCATCCCTTTACTTTCAACCTGAAGGTATCGAAGGTCTACAATGAGTCTCTTCTAGACAGCAAATAGATGGATTTTGTTTTTTTATACATTCTGCTACCCTGTGTCATTTGCTTGGAGCATTTAGTCCATTGACATTCAGTGTTTTTATTGAAAAATATCGGTTTAGATTCATTGTGTTCTCTCTAGAATTCATGATTATAGTGGTGTCTCTGGCACCTTGTATTCTTTGCAACATTTTCCTTATAGAGTCCCTCTTAGGATTTCTTGTAGGGCTGGTTTGGTGGTCATGGATTCTCCCAATTTTTCTTTATTTGGGACCACCTTTATCTCTCCTTCTATTTTGAATGACAGGCTTGCTGGATAAAGAATTCTTGGCTGCATGTTTTTTCTGTTCATCACATTGAAGTTTTCCTGCCATTCCTTTCTGGCCTGCCAAGTTTCATTAGATAGGTCTGTAAGCACTCTGATAGGTGTCCCTGTGTATGTTAGGGCCCTTTTATCCCTAGCTAACTTTCAGAATTCTCTCTTTATATTTTGCTAGTTTCACTATGATATGTCATGCCGAAGGTCAATTCAAATTACGTCTTAAGGGGGTTCTTTGTGCCTCTTGCATTTGAATGTCTATTTCTTTCCCCAGATTTGAGAAATTTCTGAGTTATAATTTGGTCTAGTATCCCTTCAGGACCTCTCTCTCCTTCTTCCTCTTCAGGAATCGCTATGGATATGGATGTTGTTCCATTTGATTGTTATCACTCAGGTCTCAAATTCTCCTTTCCTGCTTGTGGATCAATTTCTCTTTTTTTTTTTTTTTTTCTGCCTTTCTCTTTTGCTATAACTGTGTCCTCTAATTCACATGTTCTTCTCTCTGCCTCTTCAATCCTTGAGGTGGCTGCCTCCATTTTATTATTCACCTCATTTATAGCCTATTTTAACTCATCACACCTATTTTGAAAGTCCCTAGTCATTGTATTAGTAGCTTCTCTGATTCTTTTTTCAAGCTCAGTGATTAATTTTATGACAAGTATTTTTAAATCTTGTTCAGTTATGTTGTTTACATCAGTTTTAAGCAGTTCTGTGGCTGTGACTTCTTCCTGGAGTTTCTTCAGGGGAGAGTTCTTTCATTCTTTTCGTCATTTTTGGCTAGTTTTCAGTCTCTTATCAGTTTTTAAAAGCTTGTTGTGCACTGTGCACCTGTTATTATTGCTGTGTTAAAGGAGTCTTATTGACTGTCCAGGGCCTGTCATTTCAGGAATGTACTTTTAATGGTGTCTCTCAGTTTCTCTTGTTGTGCCTTTGATTATTTTATTTCTCTACTCAGCGATATTTGGGACTCTCCATCATGCTTACTTTGGCTTGTTTCTTGGGGTAGCCCTGAAAAGGAAAACAGACAACCACACAGGGAACAACAGAAGCACTGAAATGCACCGACAAATCAAATAAACAAATTAAAAGGGGGAAAGGAAGAAAAGAATTGGAAGAGAGAAGAGAAGAAGAGAAGAAAAAAAAATGGGGGCAGAGACAACAAAGGATAATGGACAGTCTAAAAGGGTATAACCAGGCCAGGGGAGAGATAAGGATGAGATAAGGGAGAATATATCTGGATGGCAAGAGAAAAAAAAAAGGGAGGAAGGAAAAAGGAAAATAAAGAGTAAAAAGTAAAAAAAAACATTTTTAAGTAAAAAAGGTAATAGTAATAAAAAAATAAGTACCAAAAAAAGCAGCAGCTCCCCCTCACGGATAGGTGTGGTTTGGTGTAGGTCTCAGGGGCTGCTTTCAGAGGCCCTCACTAGGTGGTTGCAGAGAGATGAATGGCAGCACCCCAAGCTCTGCTGGAACTAAGCACTGCAGGGTGCTCTCATGAGTCCTATCTCCTTGTGCTGCAGCTGGGCCAAGCTGTATTTTCCAGGCCTGCTTCACTTCAAAATCCTAGTCCATGCACTTTTATGCTACCACAGATTAGATGTACTAGCTTTGGTGGTGGCTTCTTAGCTGGGATCATGTAGGGGGAGGGAGCAGTTTCTCTTGGTGCCAGCTCAGATTCGTTTTGCTGCCTGAGGCGCGGGGTGCTGCTAGAAATGAGGTGAACGCTCCTGCAGCTGCCACCGAAGCATGCGCTGCCACTGCCAACTCCCTCCCCAGATTGCGTAGGGGTGGGGACTGTTTTTCCCTATTGGCATCACTCATTCAGAATTCACATGGCCAGTGCCGGTGGCGAGATACGCTGTGGAAATGAGGTGTGCGCTCCCACAGCCGCAGCCAAAGTGTGTGTCCCCAAGGCCGCCACCTGGGCTGCCGACTCCCTGCCAGGATTGTGCAGGGGTGGGAGCTGTTTTTTCCCTTGTGCCAACCGGGTTCAGGATTCGCGCTGTCCAGCAGTTATATATGGTGTGAGAGTTTTTCTTTCCGTGCGGGGTTAAACGTTCTTTATCTCTTCTCTAGAGACAGTACTATCAGCATGTTCAGTTTCTCTTTCTCTTCCCTTTGTCTCTCAGGGCTCTGCGTGCTTGCCCTGTGTTGGGCTGGGGCTCCTACCTCCCCTGCCCTTCTCGGGCTGGCCCGTTTTCCAATCTCTCCAGTTCACACTCACTCACTCACTCACTCACTCAGGCATCTTTGAGGTTGTCTTCTTTCTGGAGTCTGTATTTTCTCCTTCCACTCTTGCAGATGAGAGTAATGTCCTTCTCAGTTCAATAGATGGGGTGGACAAAGTTTACAGAGCTCCCTTCCTCTCCGCCATCTTGACTCCTCCCCCCCCCCTTTGTTTATTTTCGAAGGAGAGAGATAGAGCGTGAGCAGGGAGAGGGGCAAAGAAAGGAAACCCAGAATCTGAGATGGGCTTCTGGCTCTGAGCTGTCAGTACAAAGCTTGACGTGAGGCTTGAACTCACAAACCGTGAGATTATGACCTGAGCCAAAGTCAGATGCTTAACCAACTGAGCCATCCAGATACCCCTAACACACTTTCATGGTTATTTTAGAGTCTTTATCTCATAATTGCAGTTTCTGATTCATCTAATCTGTTTCTTTCCTCTCATGATTGTAAGTTTCATTTTTCTTCTTTGTATGTGTCATAGCTTTAATTGTACATTGCAAAAAGTGCATAAAAGAATAGCAGAGATTAAAGGAAATGGTATTTTCCCACAGAAAATTGCTCAGCCCTTTGTCAGAATTCTTAGCCCTGCAGAGGCACCAAGTAAGTACCAGTAAGACCTCAGAAATGTCATTGTTAATTTATAGCCTAGACACCAGCTTTTTAAAAATTTTAATGTTTGTTTATTTTTGAGAGAGAGACAGAGACATAGCATGAGTGGGGGAAGGGCTGAGAAAGAGGGAGACACAGAACCTGACACAGCCTCTGAGCTGTCAGCACAGAGCCCAATGTGGGGCTCGAACCCATAAAAGGTGAGATCATGACCTGAGCCGATGTCGGACGCTTAACTGACTAAGCCACCCAGGCGCCTCCAGCTTTTTTGAACCATGAGAGATTTCACTCTGCCTCATAGCCTGTATTCTAGCGTTTTGAGTCACTAGAAATTTCTCTTTGCTCCTTAGTTCCATTCCTATCTTTATGTACCCAAGGAAAGTTCTCTCTGCTCTACTCTTCTGCTTCCAGTCTTTGGCAGTGGCTGCTCTGCACTCAAAAGTGACTGAGAAAGAGTGCTCTCCTTTTTCTGCCTTGTTTGTACACTTGATTGAGCATTCTGTTTACTTAGGATACATCTGACCACCTTATATGTGATCTTTCTAAGTCCTTCTGCTCTTCTCTCAAGCTTTAGCATATTATCCATGTGTCCTTGGTGAGGGCCTATGGTAGATAGCAGGTAGGTGCATACTCTGTGGTCCGGTCTCAGGGATTCTAGTTCATCATGGTAGCTCACTTGTAGTCATTAAAAATTCATTAAAATGTGGCTGGCTCCTCCCTGTTACCTACTATGATGCATTCTTTCCTCCTTCAACTTCTCTACTAGAATGAAATAGCTATACATCTTTACTCTGAAGGGAAGGACTCTTTACTTTCTAGATTTTAGTGTAGTTAGGTTTATTTTCTGTCCTCAGGTCCCTGATAGGTTTAAAAATGGATTTGTAGCTTATCTGATTTGTTGGTATTGTTAGGATAGCAGCAACAATCTTTTGTGAGTCAAAGTTGGAAGGCCTGGAACTTGGATTTTAATGGCTTCTAGTATACAGGAGACAAAGTCAGGATCTAAAGAAGGGTAGGAGGTAGAATCCAAGATTCTAATATAAGCTGGAACTCTAAAAAGGGTTGATGTAGAAACTAACCACTCAAAAGGGAACTTACCTGTTTAGGCTGGCTATAGGATGAGTCAGAAAAGAAAAAAGAAAAAGAATCTACTTGAAAATTTTGAACCACAAGCTCAAACTCATACTTTTGGGGACAAAATTCGCTCTGTGGGGTCTGAATACCACCAGGCCAGATTTCATTTTAAAGTAACCACAGGTTGGTACTGTCCCTATATGCCTGGCAGGAACAAACAAATCTTCCCTGTGTAATTGATATGATACATGGATTTCAGCTCTTTCTGTATTAGAGCAGTCAGAACAGTCATAACTCATGGTCCTGAAACATGTAGCAGCTCCAAAGCACTGGATGCTGGACATACTAACTGATGTTTTTGTCCTTTGTGTGTCCACTGGGCCCTCTCATTATTTTACCAAAAAACAGACTCAAGTGTGCTCAGAGAGAAAGTAGATCTACATGCAGTGGTTCCGTAAGATTGATGGAAGGCTGTATGCTGATACAGGACACCCTACTAGTTTTATGGATGTCTTCAATGTTAACAAGAGTGGTGAGAATGTCCATTGAATCTGTGACCCAAGGGTCACATTGCTGTTCATCAAATTATGCCTGAGGAGGCCAAGTAGAAGTTCGGTGAAATGCGAAGAAAAGTTGACATTTCTAGATTGATTTGGAGCTTGGCCAAGTCAATTAGGCATTTCATCAAGTTCTGCTAGCCCGTGTATATTGACTGAACGTGCTGAATTGGGACACCAACAGGGATAGCGACAAGCTGCTCTTGACATGGCTCATGTAAAAGATGGCAGTAGCTTTGCCACCAGGCTTTCTAAAATACTCATCTTTGGAGAAGACAAGAAACCATGGATTTCCTTGCCCAAAAGAAAGCACTTGCCTCATCATTGCTCAGGATAGAGGCTATTCTCCAAACAGAGCAATGGGTGAAATAATTTCCAGTAAGAAAAATGGAGGGCTCCTTGCAGTTAATTAAGGATATATTAGCACGGGGGCAAAATCAAAACTGTATCGGAAGAGAATTTCTGGGGCACCTGGGTGGCTCAGTCAGTTAAACGTCCAACTTTGGCTCACATCATGATCTTGTGGTTTGTGAGTTTGAGCCCCATGTCAGGTTCTGTACTGAGAGCTTGGAGCCTGGAGCCTGCTTTCGGTACTGTGTATCCCTCTTTCAAAAATTAATTAAAAAAATTTTTTTAAAGGAATTTCCACCAAGGAACGTAAGCTCACAATTTTTTCTTAACGATTAAAGACTATGAAGAAACAAGCCCAAGTAAATGAAAGTCAACAGGAAAATAATAATAAGTTGAAGGGTCAGACTCCCAAGATTGATATTGGAATTACTAGATACAGATTACATATCAACAGTGTTTAGTCTGTCTAAATTTTGTCTGCATAATGAAAATGAGTATCTTAAAATGATAATGTTCAATGAAAAAAAGCAAGTCTAAAATCCTTAACACACATAAACGAATTTTAGGCTACTCATACAGCACCATATAATAGAACAGTTTGAAAAAGCACTAGAACTTATACATCCCAACATGGATGAATCTCAGAAATATAATGGAGAGTGAGAAAAGCATTTGAAAATACATATAATAGGAGTTCTTTTATGAGTTTCAAGACCTAGAAAAATCAAGCATTTTATTATTCAGTGATACATCATATATTATAAAAGTAATTAAAATTTTTTTAATGTTCATTTATTTTTGAGAGACAGATAATTTTTTTAAATAGCTGATAATTGGGGTGGCTCTGTCAATTAAGTGCCCAACTTCAGTTTAGGTCATGATCTCGCAGTTCATGAGTTCGAGCCCCACATCAGCCTCTCGGCTGTCAGCACAGTACCCACCTCAGATCCTCTGTTCCCCCCCCCTACCTCTCTCTGAAAAATAAATAAACTTTAAAAATTAGCTGATAATTTATAATTCAAAATGTTGGTTTCCTATGAAAGGGAAGGAATTGGAGAACATCAGAGAGGGAGTACAGTTGACTTAGATGATTGTGTTGTTTTATTACTTAAACCAGAGGTTTAACACACAGGTAGTTGTTTTCATTATTAATTAAGTATATGAATATGTTTCATTCATTATTTTATATGACTGAATTATTTTTTAAAAACTCAAATCTTGTCTTAAGATCAGTGATCTAAATCCTTGTTAGGAAGACGTCACTGAATATAGTGTTTTTTTATTCTCCAAAGACAAAATATCAAATAGGTCCATCTAGTGGTGGATTAGAGAATCTCAATCAGGGAATAAATAAATAATAAATGAGGATGTAAGGCTTTTGCTCAAAAATAGCCCATTCAACAAATAATCCAGTTACAAAATGGGCATAAGACATGAATAGGTATTTATCAAAGGAGATGTCCAAATGGCCAACCGACACATGAAAGAGATGCTCAATATCACTCATCATCGGGGAACTACAAATCAAAACTACAATGAGATATCACCTCACACCTGTCAGAATGACTAAAATTAACAACACAGGAAAAACGGGTGTTGGGGAGGGTGTGGAGAAAGGGAAACCGTCTAACACTGGGAATGCAGACTAGCACACCCATTCTGGAAAACAGAATGGAGCTCCCTCAGAAAGTTAAAAATAGAACTCCTCTACCATCCAACAGTTGCACTTACTACTAGGTAGGTATCCAAAGGATACAAAAATACTGATTTGAAGGGATACATGCACTTTGATGTTTAATGACAGCATTGTCAACAATAGCCAAATTATGGAAAGAGCCCAAATGCCCACTGACTGATGAATGGATGAAGACGATGTGGTGTATACATACAATGTAATATTACTCAGCATAAAAACAAATGAGATCTTGCCATTTGCAATGACGTGGATAGAGCTAGAGAGTATTATGTTAAGTGAAGTAAGTCAGAGAAATACAAAAAGCATGATTTTACTCAGATGTGGAATTTAAGAAACAAAACAAATGAGCATGGGGGGAAAGAGAGAGAGGCAAACTTTTTTTTACCTGTCATAGGCATATTTTTTTCCCCTTACTTACAATGCTGTGACACTTTCCTCCAGACCTCCTATTCTTTATTGAATTGTCACTGAGCATTAGAGAACTCCTTCCTACTTACCCCCTTCTTTTTTTTTTTTTTTTTTTTTTTTGCCTTAGCTCAAATGCTGCCCTCACCTTGACTCTAAGGTCATGAGATGCATTCATGCAGCTGTTCAAGATTTAGGTCACTCTAGATATGTGAATAAATTATTGAATGAAAATGTGCAGAGTACATAACTGTAGCATATGTTCCCCCCTTTTTTTTTTTTTAAGTTTCTTTAGTTTGAGAGAAGGAGAGTGCTCACATGGGCAGGGCGGGGGGCAGAGAGGGAGAGAGAGGAGAGGAGAATCCCAAGCAGGCTCCACACTGTTCACCAGTGGGCTAGTGAGTTTCAATGTAGGGTTCAATTCCATAAAGCATGAGATCATGATCTGAGCCAAAATCAGGAGTTGAATACTTAACCCACAGAGCTACTCAGGCACCTGTATATTTTTTAAAAGAATATATATGTGTTTTCATATATCTAGACTATCTGGGGAAGGACACACAAGAAACCCATAACCTAGGCCTTTGGCGTGGTGAGGGGAGGACTCTTGGGGAAATTGAGAAAGAGAATTTGTTTTTCTTTTACTGTCACCTTATTGATGCTCATTGAGTTTTGTTGCAATGTGCATATATTGCTTCCTCATACAGATTTTAAAGAGAGGAATTGCTATGTATTCTATACATGTTGATGCCATCACCCTGATAAACTTCCTACAGATTAAGCACATTGATGCTTTCTAACAGATTTCATATCTTATGCACTGGATATATGTGTATAAACATGTATATGTTAGTGCGCTGTGACTGTGGCAAGACAAACTTGGGTTGTCAGGAGAAGGGTCCTGCTTGGATCAAAAGACTCTCTTGTGTGTCTTTGGACCTACTCATTGCCCTTAATATTTAGCTATGATTTTTAGCTTAAAATGATTTATCATACAACTGACTTTTTTTTCCCAATTAGGTTGAGAAAAGATCAGGTTACCCTTTTTGTTTATGTTTGAGTCTTAATACTTTGTAAACCGTGTGAAACATAACAGTAATCTCAAACTGGCACATAACCTTTGCAAAGATCTACTTTAGTCACTGACTGGAAGCAACACTATAATTTCTTTTATCTTTGCAAACCCCAGGAAGAATGTGCAGTCAGGTATCACCAGTGAAAAGGAGTGTGTTCTGAGCAAATCTTTTGTAGTGGTTGGAGAGTGCTTGCTTCCTCAACATTCCCTCCCCTTCCCGTTGTAAGGCAGCGTGAGGAGGAAACTGACCTGACCTAGCCTTACCACTGTATTTGGGGAAATGTAAATTTGTCCCCAAAGATTGAAGATAAAGACTTCTTTTGGTGGCTGAGGGAGAGGCAATTTCTCTCCTCTGCTGGATGTAAACAAAGGAGTAGGCAAGCCTGATTGTAACCGGTAGCTGTCCTAGAGGCTGGAGGGAAAGCCAGACATGTATGGATACAGACGCTGTGGTTACAGAGCCAAGAGAGAGAGAAAAGCTGTGTTCTTGATGACACAAGTGAGTCACTCAACCAACCAAGCCTAGAGGCCACCTCATCTCTGGGCCTCATGTAAATGCCAGCTGGTTGGTGTTTTATTGTTTGAGTCAAATAACTTTGGTTGGTTTTTCTATTTATGTTGAAAGGATCCTGATGCATATTTCAATAGAACAGTAAGAAAAACCCTCAGTAAGTAAATGACACAATATCAAGGCTAGATTTTGAGTATTTTTCTCCTGTTGAATTACTTGAATATTTTATTTATAAAAGTGCAAATACATTTCAGAGATTCACATGAAGGACTGGGTTGTACATTCTCCTACTAGGATGGTGTAGTGTCTTAGTCTGTTCAGACTCTGCTTTAGCAGAAGACCACACACTGGGGGCCTTAAACAGCAGGTATTTATTTCTCCTGGTTCTGGAGGCTTGAAGGTAGAGATCAGGGTACCAGCAGGTCAAGGTCTTGGTGAAGACCTCTTCCTGGTTAACAATGGCCACCGTTTTTCTGGCATGCTCACATGGCAGAGAGGGGTCGCTTCTTTCATGGCTCTTTTTATACAAGCACTAATTTCACTGATGAGAGCTCCACCCTCAAAACCTTATTACCTCCCAAAGGTCCTACCTCCCAATATCATTACATTTGGGATTAGGGCTTCGACAAGTGAATTTGGGGGAGACATAGACTCTCAGTACATAGCATGGAGTATAACATGAATAATACTAAGTGGTAATCCAGGTAAACTCTCTGTTGTGTGAGAGAGATAAAGAACCCTAGGTTAACGATTGAGCAAAATTAGCACATGCTTAGGTGTTCTAACAAAAACACCTATAACATAATAGCATATTATTGTGCTATAACAAAAATACTATAACAACAAATATTTATTTCTGACAATTCTGGAAGCTGGAAAGTCCAAAATCAATGTACCAGCAGATAGAGTATCTAGTGAGCACCCTCTTCTTGGTTCTTTGATGGCCATCATTTCTGGTTTTGTTCTTGTGAGTTGGTTTGTTGTTTTGTTTTGTTTTGTTTTTTACCTCCCTGTGTTCTCACATGGAGACAGAGATCAGGAAGCCCCTCTCTGGGGCCTCTTTCATAAGGGCGCTAATTCCATTCCCAAGAGCTTCACTCCTAATCACCTCCCCAAAACCCCTCCCTTTTAATATCTTCACATTGGGGTCAGCATATGAATTTGGGGAGGATATATTCAGTCTGCAGCATTAGAGCACTAGAGAAAGAGGGGCACCACAGAGCTTTATCAAGTTATAACAAAATCAGTTTTAGATCAAGTTTTAGGAATTCAGTACATCCTAGTGCTTAATCTAGAAACTAACCCTATGATTCAGAAGCTACATTTAAGTTGGTTGGCTTTTTATCCCTGTATCTAGCTACTCTGTTGATTGTACATTGTAAATTCCTAGTTCAGTTTTTTTTTTCATGTCTTTAGGTATATTCAAGTTCTCTATTTTTCTTTGAATCAGTTTTAACAAACTCAATATATATTTATAGGAAATTGTCTATTTTGTGTACATTTTCTGACTTAATGTCAGAAAGTTGTTTGCAATAATATTTTAGTTTATTTTTTAAAAAATTTTTAATGTTTATTTACTTTTGAGAGAGGGGAAAGAGTACAAGTGGAGGAGAGGCAGAGAGAGAAGGAGATGCAGAATCTGAAGCATCAGATCAGAATCTGAAGCTGTCAGCACAGAGCCTGTCAGCACAGGACTCGAACCCACGGACTGTGAGATCATGACCTGAGCCAAAGTCAGAGGCTTAACTGACTGAGCCACCCAGGTGCCCTCTTTTATTTTTAAAATCCCTGCAGTATGTGTTTGTTACATCCTCTTTTTTATTTCAACTATTTTAAATTTTTTCCTAGTCTTTGTCTTTACCAGTCATGTCAGGGTTTTAATTTTCTCTCATTTACTAGTCTTTCTAAACAGCTTTCTTGATGATGGTAAACAATCTTAAAACAAACAAAAGAGTAAAGAAAAGGGAATATTTCTTCCACATGTTAGAATGCGTAAAACAGACACTACAAAGACATAGTCATAAATGAGATTAATATGTGTGTACATATGTTTGTGCGCATATATGTATATGCATATCATATATATGCTTTGTAAACCTCATCAATAAGGTACATGAGCAGTTGAGTCACAGAGAAGGACTATCAGCTAATAAGCAGTTTCAATCTAATGGTGTTAATCATAACACAAATCCAAAGACTAATAAAATACCACTTACATCTTATAAATAAGAGAAAAAGTAAACAAGAGTAATAGTTAATTTAGGTATGTCTTCAAGATAACTGGTTAGCTCAACAGTTGTAAAAATTATTCTTTAATGCATTTTGGATCCCTGTTGGACAATATGCATTAAACCCATCGAAATAAGACCCACATCCATTGTTCTAGTGAGGAGTATCATAAGGATTTATTTTAAAATAATGCAAAAGGTAAAAGTATATTCATGATGATGTTTTATGCACCATTAACTGTAAAATTGAAAATTGAAAAACTTTAAATACTCAACAATAGAGGGAGCAGTCAGGAATAGCATCCTCTATAAACTGGATTAAACATTACATGATTCTGAAAAATTAAAAATGCAGAGTTTGATATGTGTATCACCATTTATTGAGCACTTACTGTGAAGCAGATACTTTATATATATTGCTTCTAAATCTCATAATCAGTCTGCAAATTAAGTACTTTTCCTTCTCAGTGTAAGGCTTCTAGGTCTGGTGCTTTTTTTTTTAATAAAATTTTTTTTTTACATTTATTATTGAGAGACAGAGACCAAGCACAAATAGGGGAGGGACAGAGAGAGGAGGAGATACAGAATCCGAAGCAGCCTCCAGGCTCTGAGCTGTCAGCACAGAGCCCAACAAGGGGCCTAACCCATGGACCTAACCCTGAGATCATGATCCAAGCTGAAGTCGGATGCTCAACCGACTGGACCCCCCAGGCACCCCTCGGTCTGGCGCTTTATGAAATTAAGTCACTTGCTCACGGTAGCACAGCTAGCAAAGTGGAGCGGGGTCCGAATCCTGTGCCAGTGCTGGGCCCGCCACACCTGTGCCCGGTGAGAGGGGAAAGGCCCTTCTCCCCATCCCTGCTGAAGGAACGTATGGCCTTTGGCAGCCACATTCTGTAGTATGTGATTTCTGCACTTTCACAGCAACCGCCTTTCCTGTCGTCCTCGGGGTGGGGTCTCACCCAAGGGCAGCCAATCCAAGCTCAGGCTAGTAGCTTTTGATAAGGTCTGCCATGGAATGTTCTGCTAGAGAAGAGAGGGATTATCTCCTTTCTTACTCTTATTTCTCTACTTTTAGGAATAATGAGCAAATCGGACAGTTGTTGGGGGAACTGAACTAGGAGAATGGGGGAAAGCTTAGAGAGCATTTCATAATGCTCTCAAGAGCACTGCTAACTGGATGAGATAGAAGTCCACTGCTAGGTCACCCACGCCAGCGGGACGGGTGAGTTCAAATCAGGCAGAAGAAAATAATCAAAATGTGAAATAAGAGGAAATGGTTGTCAGTCACACTAAATTCTGCAAATAATGCCTGCATCTACAAAATCATGCTCATTACACAATCTAGTCCCTTCATAATCTTGTCACTTCTCCGGGCTCCTCTCTTAACTCCAGTTAAGTCAAACCACTCGTGTGTCTATAAGCACATGAGCTGGTTATCAGTTTATTGCTTCTCAGCTCCAGATTTACCCTTTGCCTGAATTAATAAGTATATCACGCCTTCCTCTCCATAGAATGCACTTTTGTTTGTCTAGCTTATTCCTTTGCATCTTCCTCGACTGGGTTCAAGAGAAACTTGCTCTGAAATGCTTTCCATGATCTTTTCCATCACACTGAATCCACCTGAGCACAACTCCATGGAGACCCTCTTGGCCTTAACAGCTTTACACCAGGAGTTCATCTGAGTAGTGATCAGGTATGAAATAAACAGGAAACAGAAGAGAGGATGAAGTAGCAGCTGTCACAGGCAGTGACTGAGGGACCAACATAATGCCAGCTCCGAGAAGTGTTTCCTCAAGAGACACAGGCAGACACTGGGTTATAATTGTTCACACATCCTTTATTTTACTTCCTGAGTGAAAGTAGATATATCGTATATATCTGCATACATACGCATATAAAGTATTAGTTGTTATGCTTCAATATTTATGTATATTTGAAAGCCTGGAATGGATAGACTTTTTACCCATTTGTAACTAGGGCAAAACCGATCTGGCTCTACATTAATGAGAATGACACACTATAATAGCAATTTGTGTTACAAACTGTTCTTAAGGCAACCATCTGTACTACACAAATAAATTTGCCTCTGAAACTGCAAGACAACACTTACCCAGAGTCTGCGGAGAATCCAGATGCAAATTTGCCTGGCTCCCTGCCTTTGCTGTGCCTCTCTGGCTTACCAGTTTGTGAGGAAATTTATACATAAAATTTAAAAGCTGGCTCAAGACTCCAATGTGAGGCAGAGACATAATAGCAGCAATTTGGGTTTATGTACGTAGAATATTTGTCCCAAACAATCAGATCATTTCAAAATATGCTCTCATTCATTTATACCACATTATCAAAAGCCAAAAAAGTTTAAATAAATATTTTAAAGCAATTCGAAGTAAGAAGTGTTTGCAGCAGTCTGCATTAGTGTGAACCAGACATGGGTGTTGTAATGTGTATGTCCTTTAGGGAATAATGTTCCTTAGGGAATAGCGCTTTCCATCCAGACGTTTCTCGCCAACTGGTGGTTTGAAGTCCCATAAGGTTTTATTTCTTCATCTCTGATGCCTAAGATCTCTACCACACACTGAGCTCAGAAGTAGAGGTAAACAAAATCGTAAGACTCAACCTTTGGAACACATAAAACTTATAGCTTAACTATACTTGTCTTCCCCCAGCTTTCCTGAGCTTTAATCACATTTAAGGTATATATAAATTGAAGCTGTACCATTGTGGTGATTTGGTACACATCCCTTTTGTGAAATGTTTACCACAAAAAGGTTAGTTAATGCATTCTTTGCATCACGTAACACCATTCACTGGTGTTAATATGAGAGCATTCAAAATCTACTCTGTGGCCGTTTCTCATCTACAGTGCAGTGCTGTTAACCGTGGTCCCTGTGCCCGGCATTCGAGTCCTAGAACTTACTCTGCTTATAACTTGAAGTTTGTACTCTTTGATCAACCTCTCAATTCCCCATCTCCGGTCCCTGGCATCCATGGTTCTACTCTTTGCTTCTGTGAATTTACCTTTTTAAAATTCTACACTTGAGAGGTCATATAATATTTGTCTTTTCTGTCTGACGAAATTTACTTCGCCTAGTGCACTCTAGTGCCATCCATGTTGTTGCAATGGCAGGATTTCCTTCTTTTTAAAGGCTGAATAAACATTTTTGTGTGTGTGTGTGTGTGTGTGTGTGTGTGTGAATCCCTCGACAGACACTACGGTGCTTTTCGTGCCATGGCTATTGTGAGTAATTCTGCAGTGAGCACAAGAGTGTGGATGCCTCTTTGAGACAGTGATTTCATTTCCTTTGAATACACACTCAGCAGTGGAATTGCCAGATCATAGAATAGTTCCTTTTTAATTTTTTCCCATTTTTAATGTTCTGAGTAACCTCCACACTGTTTTCCGTAGCGGCTGGCACCAAGTTACATTCCCATCAGCAGTGCACCAGGCGTTCCCTTTTCTTGACATTCTTGCTGACACTTGTTATCTCCTGTCTTTTTGACACTAGCCATCCTACCAGGGGTGAGGTGATCTCTCACTGTGGTTTTGGGTCACATTTTTCTGATGATGAGTGATGCTGAGCACCTTTTCATGTACCTGCTGGCCATTTGTAGGTCTTCTGTTGAAAAGTATCTACTCAGGGCCCATTTTTTAATTGGGTTATGTATGTGTGTCTGTGCGTGTGTTTTGCTGTTGAGTTGTATGAGCTCCTTTTATATTTTAGATATTAATTCCTTGTCCGAGAGGCGGTTTGCAAATATTTTCTCCCATCCCATAGGTTACCTATTCATTTTGTTCCTTATTACTTTTGCTGGGCTGAGCTTTATGTTAATTTTATTTCATTCTAAGTGTACTTTTTCACCCTCATCTCCCCACCCACCTCCCCTGTTAGCCATCAGATTGTTCTTTATAAGAGTCTGTTTCTTGGTTTGTGTCTCTTTTTTTCTTTGCTTGTTTTGTTTCTTAAATTCCACACATGAGTAAAATCATATGGTATTTGTCTTTTTCTGACTTATTTCACTTGACATTATATGCTCTAGCTCCATCCTCTAGCTCCTTCCATGTTGTTGCAAATGGCAAGGTTTCATTCTTTTTTATGGCTGAATAATATTCCATTGTATATATACATCACTTTTTTTTTTTTATCCATGTATTGATGGAGAGTTGGGCTGCTTCCATAGTTTGGCTGTTTATTTATTTTAAAAAAATTTTATGTCTTTATTTTGAGAGACAGAGAGTGAACAGGGGAGGTTCAGAGAGAGAGAGAGGGAGACACAGAATCGGAAGCAGGCTCCAGTTCCTGAGCTATGAGCACAGAGCCCGACATGGGGGTCGAACCCACAGACAGTGAGATCATGACCTGACCTGAAGTCAGATGCTTAACCGACTGAGCCACCCAGGCACCCCAGTAGTTTAGCTATTTAAATAGTGCTACAACAAACATAAGGGTGCATATATCCATTTGAATTGGTGTTTTTGTATTTTGGGGGTAAATACCTAGTTCTATTTTAAATTTTTTGAGGAACTTCCATAATGTCTTCCACAGTGGCTGCACCAGTTTTCATTTCCACCAACAGTGCAAGAGGGTTCCTTTTTCTCCACAACCTTGCCAATACTGTTGTTTCTTGTTTATTTTATTTTAGCCATTCTGACAGGTGTGAGGTGATGGCTCATATATAGTTATATATAGAACATATATAATATATAAATAAGTATATAACGTCATACATATATAATTTATGATGTTTCTTTGGTGGTGGCACGTTTCCTTAATTTTCACCATCCTTCTAGCCGTATATAGATATCTGCACATTTGAAGACACAATCACCTCTTCCAGTCTTTATGGGAGAGTCTGTCTTTGGTTAGGAAAGACCTCTATCCCCGTGGGTGGGGACAAGCTGGAGCATGTTGGAGCCCTGGGTCTGGCAGTACGGAGCGCCACATGTAGGGGCCTGTCCAGGTCCCGTGGTTGTGATGTCCATCTTCTCAGGCTGCTGGGGTCCATGACAGCACCTACACGACTCTAGACAAGGACTGCGGAGGGATTGCATGGCTACAAGGCCTATTGGAGTCCGCAGTGGTGCCTCAGGTCCAGTGGTGAGGGACCAGGGTAGGCAGCAGCGGTGCCCAGAGCTGGTGATGTGCAGATACTTGGTTATGGGGAGCAGCTACGAATGCCTAGTAGTGGCAGGGGTTGGATCAGACACAGCGGCGGTGGCCAGGGCCAGCAGCAAGGTACCATAGCTAACCGAAAATACACGAGCGGCTGTAGGGGCTCTTTCTGTCCACATGCACTCCGTAGCCGCAGAGTCACCCTGTAGGCACAGCAAAGCAGGATGTAAGCCAACGATGGGAGTTAGCGTGGGGGGCACGCACATGCATAGTTGGAAGGGCTAGCTTGGGGGAGGGCCCAGCAGTGCAGGCCAGTGCCAGGAGGCGGGGCTGGATCTGGGCTCATCTGCAGCTGCAAGGGCCCTGGCTGTTAGCATTTGCTCTAGTGACTGCAGCATCTCTCTGTGGGTGCCAGCATGGGCTGGCAGAGGCTGGTGGTGGAAATCAGGCCAGCAGCGTGTAGGTGCACAACCAGAGGGGGACCCGCTAGCCCAAATGTGCACACAATGGTGAGGCGTCAGCATCCAGGCTGGCGGCGTGTACTCGCACAGCCACAGAGGCCAGGGCTGGCTGCCGGCACGGATAGCAGTTCTGGAAGGGAGCAGGACTGGGGACAGTAACGGGGGCATCAGGTAGCTGGCCCCTGTGACTGGGGAAACCTTTCAGGGAACCCTCAGTGGTGAAATCTGTAGGGGTCCGTGGCAGCTCTGTTGGTCACTGGTTTCTTCAGTGGCAAAAGCTACCATTGTCCTCTGCAGAGCAGGTCACTGGGAGCCACAGTCAGTCCTGCTGGGTAGCTCTGCTGTTCTTTCTTGTTCCTCGCTACCTCTGTATGTCTCAGCCTTTTCAGTCTCTGGTGGCATGAGACCAAAGTGGGTCCTTTGTGCGATGCCCCAGAAGGCTAGGGGAGCTGGTCACTCTCTCTGCTCTCCCTTGGCCTGTGAGGGAACCCTTGGTACTGGGCACCACCCTCCCTGTGTGGTGGTTCTCAGGTTTTCTGTTCCAATGTGTTGCTTGCTAAAGTTTTAAGTGGACCCTGAACTCTAGGAGGGCCATTTTTGTTTGTGGACAGCTAATTGTTGATCTTTATGGGTGGATGGAGGGTGGGGTCTCCTACTCTGCTGCGGTGGTGAGGACACTCAGCTTAATTTTTTCATGTTTTTTATTTTTAAACAAGCTCTGGCTAGTTCTATTAAAAATTTCCATGATTTACTTTTCACCATTCTGTTCTGGCATGTTTCTAATGGTATCAGAATCGCCTGGACAATGATAGCCAGTGTTTATATTCTGTAGTACTTCCCACATGCTGTGCCCAATTCAGTAGTATTGCCACTGTAGTGATGGACACGAGTTTTGGCCAGCATGGCGGAGTGCTCTATTTCAGATCTCCTCAAGGCTGGGCAGTTGCTGGGGAGGATGACCAGTTTCGCTTTGCCATTCTGATTGTTTTCAGAGTCTGCTTGTACCCCAGCACGTACTTCCCACTTTTCATAACAAGTTGGAGCCTAGAATTGATCGACTCAAGTGACTTTTTGGTCATCTTTGTGGCCACCATCTTCCTGCCTTAGGTGTGGTGTGGCCCCAATCTAGAACATACAGAGGACAGGACAGGGAGTACAGGATTGGAGCTCCAAATGGTAACTTGCTGGGCTCCCCGCTGCCTAAACCTCAGCCCTGCAGAGCCCACCACCAAGCTTGGCTTAATTATTCTTAACGGTAACTTGGCACCTCTTCTAAAAATAAGTCATTTGATGGGGCGCCTGGGTGGCTCAGTAGGTTAAGTGTCCGACTTCGGCTCAGGTCAGGATCTCCTGGTTTGTGGGCTTGAGCCCCGCGTTGGGCTCTGTGCTGAGAGCCTGGAGCCCATTTCAGATTTCTGTGTCTCCCTTTCTCTCTGCTCCTCCCCCATTCATGCGCGGTTTCTGTCTCAGTAATAAACATTAAAAATTTTTTTTAAAAGACATTTGTTTTCTAGCATGCATTTAAAAGCTTCTTATTAAAAAAAATTGGAATGTATAGAAAAGCAAAAGGAAGAAAATGAAGCTATCTGCAATCTAACGTTTGGGAATAGCTACTGTGGTACATTTTTCTTTCAGTCTTTTTTAAGTGCTCCTGTCAAAATATACATTTTATGTAGTTCATACAGATCTGGTTTCCCAAATGAAACATAATGTGAATTTTTAAAGTGGCAAAATATTCTTCACAAAGTCTATTAAAACTTTTTCTAGTGTTTATTTTTGAGAGAGAGACAGAGTGCGAGTGGGGAAGGGGCAGAGAGAGGGAGACACAGACTCCGAAGCAGGCTCCGGGCTCTGAGCTGTCAGCACAGAGCCCAGTGTGGGGCTTGAACACACAAACTGTGAGATCATGACCTGAGCTGAAGTCAGACACTTAACCAACTGAGCCACCCAGGTGCCCCTGGGATTGTTTTCTTAATTTCACTTTCTGCTGCTTCATTATTATAGGAATGCAACAGATTTCTATACATTGAATTTGTATCCTGCAACTTTTATTGAATTCATTTGTCAGTTCTAGTAGACTCTGGTGGAGTCTTTAGGGTTTTTTAAATACAGTATCATGTGAAAGTTTTACTTCTTATCAATTTGGATGCCTTTTATCTCTTTTTGTTGTCTCATTGCAGTGGCTAAGACATCCAGTATTATGTTGAATAAAAGTAGTGAGTGCGCACATCCAGTCTTGTTCCTAATCTTACAGGTAAAGCTCTCAGTTTTTCCTCATGGTTAGCTGTGAGTTTTTCATTTAAGGCCTTTATTATGTTGAGGTATGTTCTCTCTAAACCAGCTTTGTTGAGGGTTTAAATCATGAATGGATGTTGTATTTTGTCAGATGCTTTTTCTATAACTACCAAAAGGATCATATGGTTTTTATCCTTTCTCTTATTGATGGGATGTGTGATATTGATTGACTTGTGAATATTGAACTACCCTTACATGCTGGAAATAAATCCCACTTGATTGTGGTGAGTGATTTTTTTTTTTTTAATGTATTGTCAGATTCAGTTTGCTAGTATTTTGTTGTGGGTTTTTGCATCTGTGTTCATCAGAGATATTGGCCTGCAGTTGTCTGTGTGGCTGGCTGTGGTGTCTGTGTCTGGTTTTGGTATCAGGGTATTACTGGCCTAATTGAATGTATTTGGAAGTGTTTTTTTCCTCTTCTATTTTTCGGAATAGTTTGAGAAGAATAGGTTTCAATTCTTGTTTAAATATTTAGTAGAATTCATCTGTGAAGACACCTGCTCCTGGACTTTTGTTTGTTGGGAGTTTTTTGATTACTGATTCACTTCATTGCTAGTAATTGGTCTGTTCAAATTTTCTGTTTCTTCCAGTAGGCTGTATGTTTCTAGGAATTTATCTGTTTCTTCTAGGTTGTCCAATTTGTTGGCATATAGTTTTTTATAATCCCTTAAAATTGCTTGTATTTCTTTGGTGGCTGTTATTACTTCTCTCTCATTTGTGATTTTATTTGGCTCTTTCTTTTGATGACACTGGCTAGGGGTTTATCCATTTTGTTGATCTTTTCAAAGAACTAGCCCCTGGTTTCATTGGGCTGTTATATTTTTAATTTCTATACCCTTTATTTCAGCTTTAATCTTCGTTATTTCCTTCTGTCTACTGGTTTTGTGCTTTGTTCTTTTTCTGCCTTCTTTTGGTGTAAGGTTAAGACATTTTTTTCTTCTTTAGGTAGGCCTATCATGATAAAATTCCTTGTAAAACAGCTTTTTCTGCATCCCAGAGATTTTGGACTCTTGTGTTTTCATTTGTCTCCATATATTTTTTGATTCCACTTTGATTGATTTCTTGGTTGACCTATTCATTGTTTAGTATATTTAATATTTGTGCTATTTGTGTATTTGTGCTCTTTCCAGATTGTTTCTTGTGGTTGATTTATAGTTTTATACCATCGTGATCAGAAAAGATGCATAGTATGACTTCAATCTTTTCAAATTTGTTGAGACTCATTTTGTGGTCTAACTTGTGATCTCATCTGGAGAATGTGGGTTTTGGGTTTTTTTTTTTAAATGTTTGTTTTTGAGGGAGTGAGCGAGCAAGTGCACAGGAGGGGCAAAGAGAGGACACAGAATCCCAAGCAGGCCCCACACGGCCAGTGCAGAGCCCAGTGCGGGGCTTGAACCTACAAAGTCATGGGATCATGACCTGAGCTGAAGCCAAGACTAGGATGCTTAACTGACTGAACTACACAGGCACCCCTACATTTTTTAAATGTTTATTTTTGAGAGGGAGAGACAGAGACAGAGGATCTGAAGTGGGTTCTGTGCTAATAGCAGAGATCCCAATGTGGGGCTTGACCTCACAAAACACAAGATCATGACCTGAGCCAAAGTGGGATACTTAACCAACTGAGCCACCCAGGTGCCCCTATCCCTTCACTTCCATCTGTCTCTGTCTTTAGGTCTGAAATTATAGATGGGTCTTGTTTTTATATCTGTTCCATCATCATAGGTCTTGAGAGCATTTAGTCCATTTACAAGGAATGGGCACTATCACGTAGCTCTTCTGGAAAGCAGATTCTCCTCATTCTCAGGATTTTTGTGTTGTTGCTCTTTGGGCTTTTTCTGTGTGGCTGAAGTCTCTGCTTGATTAGCTTATTGGCGAGCTAATAGTTGGACATAGATTTCCTTAGATGCCTAGAGCCAAAGTCTCCCAGTCTTTGCAAAAGGTCTCTAAGTGTGTATTGGGCATGCCTTCAGCATTCAGCCATATGTTTAGAACTCTGTTTTCCCTTAAACCTGGAGGCTCTGCTCAAGCAGACTGTAGCCCGAAGTGAGAGCTCAGGGCCTTCTTGGTGCTTTCCTGAGCACGTGCATGGTGCTGGCCTTGCCCACCACCTCGTGCATCTGCATGGACTTCTAGAGTCCCAGGAATAAGAGCATTTCCGAGCTCCATAGAGATGTCTTATTCCTTAGTTTTTTCTTTTACCCCAGAACTTTTTGGTCGTCCTGTTGTGTTTTTTGAACACCAGCTCCTTTCTGCTACTTCCAGTGGTTGCTGGGCTACTTGCGATTGTGGGCTGTTGGTGTTCATGGCCCCCATAGGTGTGGGATGGGAATAGGGCAGGTTACAGTGCCACAAGGCTCACAAGGCCAGGATTCAGCCGGTTGTTTCTTAAGTTTCCCAATTGCTTAAATTTTAGATTAGTTGCCAGAGTTCTAGTTGACTGACAGTTTTTGCCGGTGTTCTCACACTTTTTATAGAGAAGTTTTAGAGGTCCTTACTGTTATTTTTACTCATATCACCCATATCTTCTTAAATTTAGATTTTTAAGCTGAAAATAATTTTGTCAAGTGTGTTTTAAGAGGTCTATTTATAAAGAACATTGATGTAGATCTTCCAATAGCCAAATATTTTATTGAGGAATGAGATGCTGGAGGGGAAAAAAAGCACTGAGGGAATGATGAGTTTAATTTATATCCTAATTCTATAAGTGGTCTATCTGACTAGGAGGTCTGTGTATTAAATAATCATGAGAAATGGCTATTATTTCTACTTTAAGAAAAAATCAGGACTGTTATTAGGAATTGAGGTGGTAACGTGGCCTCTGGCCATGTTAAGCATGGAGGAATATTTTGCTCTGGAAAATTCAACCTCCCCAGCTTCTTTTTATTTTCCAACAAATTACTTCACACGTTAGAACAAAATCTCTCATATATGGTCTCTTTTTAAGACTCTAAGCTTTTAGGCATTTAATCTTAAAAAGGTATACTGGGTCATCTGGCTGGTAGACAATTAAAGGCAGAACTGCACTGTCTACCCTGTAAAGCAACAATCAGCTCTCAGCCTTTTGCTGCCCTGACATTCTTGATGAATGATTGTCTCATGTGGGAAACGCGCTCGTGTGGAAGTTCTGTGCTGTGATTATTTATAATCATCAGGACAGTTTAACTGCCCCTCTGTAGTGGGGGCTCCTTGTGACCTACTGCAGAGATGTACTCGGGCTGTGCGGCAGGCCGGGTCTCAGCATTCAGGCTGTAATGCCATTCTCTTAGGTCCCAGAATTCATAGCTATGTATATATTTAATTTCAGCACTTTGGGCTCAGAAGGCTTCTAGAAGAGGACATCTACTCAAAAACTCATTCTCACCTAGAAGACAACCTGGGAAATATTTGGTAAGTTTTCTCTTATTTTGATAATAGGAGTTTGTCACAAGCAACTCTAGTCTTGTCATGGAGTCTAAAATTCGGCTCCGTCTTTTTGTACTTACTATTTGAGAACGAAGACCAGTTTCTGGTGAAGCATGGCCCTTTGTATAAGCAGAGGTGGAACGGGGAATTCTTGTTTTCCATGCTTGAGCAGCAAGAACAGTAATAGAAGTTCCTGTCGATGGTTTTCATTTCTGCTCCTTTTAAAGCTTAATTAGAATGACTGGTCTATCATAGAGATTACAGTATTTGCTAGTAAACCAGTTATTCATGTTTTTCTGAAATGATAAGAGTGAAAATGCATGAGACTTTTCTGGAATGAATCATTCAAGCGTCATTTTTGATGATGGGAACTGAATTAGAAAAGTGAATACTTATACAAGTTGAATACACTGAAATGAAAGAGGACAGATTTCCCATCGGGGGATGATGTCCTCCTAGCATCATCAGGAAGGAGAATTACTGCTGCAAATGAGTGGTCCCCAGATTCACTGGGGGTGGGGAGGAAACGCTAACCTTGTATGTACAGCTGACAAGTTAGACTCTACTAATAATGAAAACTAGGTAGCAGTGACACCCTTACTTGATTTGTAAGTCAAACACTTCCCTGTGTTATATTGAGCCTAAGTATTTTGAGGAAAGAAAATTATATATGCCATAGGATAGCCAAGACATTCTGATGGGAACAAGAAGTCCTGTCCGCTTAATGGTCCTAGGTAGACTAAGAATCAAATTGACCAGAGAAAATCTAATTTAATAATGTACCTACCCAGACCTGGAAATTCCAGAGACAGGCAAAATGAGGTACATAGGTCATTCTGAAAGAAGGAGAAAAGGGTAGGAGTCTGAGATTTCAGAGGAAAGAATTGCACCTCACAAGAGCAGTTTGGTAATTAGATGTTGGCCCTGCCATATCGCAGGCTCGCTCAGATAAAATTCATCTCTGCTGATCACCCTTGTTCTGGGAAGACTGCCAGTTTAGACTCATATGTAGTTAAGGGAGGAGCAAAGATTTCTCTTGAACCTGCAGGGTTTTATCTGGCCTAAAAGGTTATTCTGAGCTGAACACAAAGTAGTTCAGCTTGGGCCAGCCTGCCAGGGGTCTCTTACCTCCTCTGGTCGCAAATACACCTAGGTAAAAGCCCCATTATGTTTCTCTGGCTTAGTTACACTAAAGAGGCCACAATGAAAATGGTAGGAAGGGTGGAGATGCAGGCAGGAACCAAACAGAAGGGATGGCACAAGCATGGAACAGTCCCCGTGCGAGGCACTCCAGCCACAGGGGTCCCTGCACTAGGAAGACAAGTCCTCATTTGGCTTTAAAAACCAGAGGGACTTAACTTCTTCAGTGTTTAACAATCAGTGCAGCTTAACATCAGGAACTTTAAAAAAAAAAAATCAGTGGAACTCTAAGAGCTGGAGAGCAATAGAAACTGAGTTTCCACCCTTAAAGAGACAGCATAATAACCCTGCCCAGGTACAGGCTAGAAGCAGCAGTTTGAAAAAAGCCTGAGGTATGTGGCAAGGAGTTCTATTCACTAACCTCAGAACTGGTGGTAGAGGGGGAAGGATCTTTAGGAGACTTCAAGAACAAAAGAGCTGACAGGGCCTTTTCTCCCCGTCCCCCCACCCAGGCTAGATGCCTGTAGGAACCAGGGGGGAGCAGTCAGCACCTAGCTTGCCTCACTCCACAGTGGATCCACAGGGTCTCCCTGCACAAGCAGCCTCAACAGGGGCCAGTACCACTCCAAAGAGACTCTTGCCCTGGGGACAGAAGATAAACACACACAGCAGTTCAGGGGCAGCCCCAGCAGGGGGCGGAGGGCTGACCTCCAATCTGACTGCCCTCCCAACCAACAGAACCCCCACAGCAGGCAGCACAAAGAGAACCCAGCAGAAGACTGGGGCAGACATCGGCTCTGATTGCTGACCCTGCCCACCACTGAAAGCCTTATGGGGACGACACAGGGAGAACCCAGTAGTTCAGTGTAACCACAGTTCCATTAAATGGGCTGAAGGCAAGGATCCAGTCTGACCCAGCCCAAGCCCAGAGTGGCACAGAGACCAAACCCTGCTCACCCTGGGCACAGAGGGCCGTTGCAGCCAGCTGGACTGGGGGCGGATGCAACACACGCGGGAGACGCCTCTGAGGTCGCAGGCTCTAGTGAAGAGGAGACGCGGCAATATGGGACATTTCAGGATCCGGAGGCCACTACTCTCAGGATCAGGAGACAGAGCGGACTTTCCTAATACATGGCAGCAGAACTGGACGAAAGGAGCAGATAGGAATTATGTCCCAAATGAAACAACAGGAAAAAAAAAAACAGGCCTCCATCAAAGGTAGAAAAATCTTGAAATTAAAAATACACTAGAGTGAATAAATAGTAGACTGGAGGAATCAGAGGACCAGAAAAGCAAGCTAGGAAGACAGTAATGGCGAGCAACCAAGCTGAACAGGAAAAAGAAAAATAAGGAGAATACGCTAAGAGAACTCAGCAGCATCCTCGAGTGTAGTAACAGTCACAGCATGTTAGAGATCACCCTAACAGGGGGAAAAGAAAAGAAAAAGAACAATAAGGACATGGTCTTCGCACTCTGCCAACTGCCATGTCTGCTTCTGTACACGCCTGCTTGCTAAATCTGTTTCGCAGGACTCTGCAGCAGGTAATCACTCCCCTTTTTACTGCGAAAGTTCTTGCTTCTGTAAAACCGCTTGCTCCCCGCTCCCCTTGTGCTGTGATTGTTTCTGATGAGGTTTGAAATGACCAAAGAACTCTAAAACCAATAGGTTCCTGCCAAAAGTAGTGTGTGTGTGTGTGTGTGTGTGTGTGTGTGTGTGTGTGTAAAGATACTGCTGGCTACTATAAGGTGCTAGGACCTGTGACAGGCTGACTCATACATGACATACTTTGGCTCGCAGAACTCTTAAGAACCCCATGTGCCAGCCCGGCGGCGCGCTCCCTGAGTACTTTCCACCACTCGGGAGGAGCTGTTTGGCCGAACTGAAATAAACTGCAATAAAGCTCCCGAATATTCCCTCCCTGACTGTTGCCTGAGTGAGTTCGATCTCGTTGGGTTACAACCTTTGGAGGCCCCAGCGAGATCAAATCGTGAGCTCCCCTCTAGGGGTGGAGCTCCTCAGGTCTCAGCGGAAGAACTCTCTGGACCTCAACGGGAAATTAGGGGAAGGCCTCGGAGAGATGTTCCTCTGCCCCAGTTTCTCCCAGTCGACATCCATTCATCCTCCACTGCCAGAATTTTTAATTGCCTGTGAGCTTCTCTGGAGGGCCCGGGTAAGTTCCCTCTTATCTGAGTCAGAGCTCTAGAAAGGGGTTTTTAGATCCGCTGGACACAGCATTAGAGGTCTGCCCCCGAAACCGAACGGGGCACCCATTCAGTTTCCTCGGTTGTAACTGACAAGTGTCATTCTGTTCTGTCTGTCTGTCCTTGTCTGTGCCGGCTAGTTCCTTTTCAGGTATGGTGTGAGGAAGTTCCAAATCCCAGACTCCCCTCCAATGTCTCCTGACCCAGAAGAGGGATACTCAGGACAGTTAACCTGGACTAGACTCCCACAGGGATTTAAAAACTCACCCCCATTGTTTGACAAGGCCCTCAGCCGGGACCTCCAGTTCTAGCAGGAAAACCACCCTTCTGTTACCTTACTCCAGCATGTGGATGACCTACTCTTAGCTGCTGCTTCCAAGGAGGAATCCATAAAGGGCACCGAAGATCTCTTGCAGGAGTTGGAATGCCTTGGATACCGTGTCTCTGCCAAAAAGGCCCAGATCTGCACCCAGATGGCCACATACCTGGGGTATGAACTAAGAGAAGGTAAGAGGTTCCTGTTGGCCAGTTGCATCGAGGCCACCTGAAGGATCCCCACCCTGACAACCAAATGCCGCGTATGAGAATTCTTGGGAGCGGTCGGGTACTGTCGTCTCTGGGTTCTAGGGTTTGCAGAGATCGCAAGCCCCTGTACAGCAGCTCTGGGGGACAGGGCACAGACCTGGTCTGGACGGATGTTGAGCAAAAAGCTTTTGAGAAGCTTAAACAGGCCGTTACTTCGGCCCCAGCCCTGCCAGACCCCACCAAACCGTTCCAGTTATTCATCACAGAGACTAGGGGTAGCCAAGTGGGTCTTAACCCAAACTTTGGGTCCTTGGAAAAGGCCCATAGCCTAGTTTCCAAAAAGGTTAGACCCTGTGGCAGCCAGATAGTGAAACTGCATGAGAGCAGTAGCCGCTACAGCCTTGTTGGTTAAGGAAGCAGCCAGATGACTCTAGGACAGCACTTGCAGGTCATAAGGGGACATCTGGTAGAGGCTCTACTCAGAAGCCCCCTGGACCTCAAATGCTTGAATCACTCAGTTCCAGATCCTTCTATTAGATCCCCCTCGTGTCCAGTTTTTAAAAACTGCTATCTTAAACCTGGCTGCTTTGTTGCCGGATGATGACCTACAGGAGCCTCTCCATGAGTGTTTAGAAATTCTAGAGACTCCAACTAACTTGAGAGCTGACCTGACAGATGAGCCCCTGCCAGAGGCAGCTCTGGAACTCTTCACAGACAGAAGTAGTTTCCTCGATCAGGGGACCCGAAGGGCCAGAGCAGCAGTGACCACCCAGACAGAGGTCATCTGGGCGCAAGCCCTCAACCAAGGTATGTCGGCACAGCTGGCAAAATTAATTGCGTTAACCCAAGCCTAAGATGAGCAAAAGGTAAATCTTTCAATATATACACTGACAGTAGCTATGCCTTTGCCACTGCCCATGTCCCCAGGGCTCTATACCAAGAGCGTGGTCTCCTCACTTCAGGACAAAAGGACATTAAAAACAAAGAAGAGATCCAAGCACTCCTAGAGGCCATATGGCTACCAAAGCAGGTTGCAATCATCCACAGGTTGCATCCCAACTCCTGTAAGACATCAAAAGGATGACACCCCAATCATCCTTGGAAATACTTTGGAGGACCAGACTGCCCGAAAAGCTGCCTTAAGACCAGCGAGGCCCTTAGAAATCTTACTGGTGCTACCATATCGACAGCTCCTCCACGACCCTAAATATAACAGCCAAGAAAAATCCGTAAAGGAAAAATTAAACTGTACTGAGGGGCCACAAGGCTGGTTAATCCTCCCAGATAATAGAAGGCTACTTCCCGAGGTACTAGGAAGCTCCCTTATTAATCAAGTACATCAAGGGACTCATCTGGGAGCCACCAAAATGTCCCAGCTAATATCCAGACATTCGTATGTCCTGTACCTTGACCAGCTAACAAACTCAGAACTTTCTAAATGCATAACCTGTATTAGAATCAATGGGGGACTCAAGACTGTTGGCTCTCTTTAAGTCCTGCACCACCTTACTATGTTGGATTAGCTACTAACCAGACAATTGGATCCAACAGTGGAACGACCACCGACCTCACCCTCTCCGGAAATGACCAGAACCTGCAGAAAAGCTTAACCAAGCCTTGTTTGACTCTGGGGGACTTACAAGGAAGAGGAACCTGTTTCTGCTATGGCCTTCCTGAGGGAGGTCAATCCCCCTATCTGGACAATTGCGACCAGACGCCAGCTTCCCTTAAAGGCCCCTGAAGGTACCGAGTTTGCCTGTACCATGGGTCTCACTCACTGTATTACCCCCAGTGCTGGAACTCTGGGCTTGTGCATACTAACTTACCTTGTCCTCCAAGTATATTTCTACTCGGGGCCCGCGGGCTCTGACCATTTCTTTGCCCCCGAGAAACATTACAGATTACAATAAGCAAACCCGGTTCTAGCTCCCGTCCTGGTTGGGTTAGGAATAGCAGGGTCCGCACTGCCGGGACAGCGGCTATCATAAAGGGTCAGCAGGACCTCCAGCGGCTCTCAGCTCCGTTCTCAGGTGATGTCCATTTACTCTAGGATCAGATAGCCCACCTGGAAAAGTCCTTAGACTCCTTGGCGGAAGTGGTCCTCCGAAACCGGAGAGGCCTTGACCTCCTCTTCCTCCAATCAGGTGGCGTGTGTGCTGCACTCGGAGAAGCATGCCTCTTCCATGCCAGCTGCTCTGGTGTTAGAGAAGGTCTACAACCCTTAGAAACAGACTCGGGGAGGGAGAGGCGGCCAGAAAGCTGCCCGCCAAAATTGGTTTGAGAACTTGTTTAATTGGTCCCCTTGGTTAACCACACTCATAACAGCACTAGCTGGACCCTTAATCCTTCTACTCCTTGGTTTAACCTGTGGGCCCCTCCTCAAACAGGTTACTCAGCTTCACCCGGGAAAGGATTCAGACGGTCAAACTTAACGGGGTTAAGCACCCTGTATCGGCGACTACCCAGATCTCCCGAAGAGGCTGAGTCAAGGACTTGATTCTTAGCTAAGACCAGTGGGGAATGTTAGAGATCACCCTAACCCGGGGAAAAGAAAAGAAAAAGAACAATAAGGACATTGTTCGCAGTCTGCCAACTGCCATGTCTGCTTCTGTACACGCCTGCTTGCTAAATCTGTTTCGCAGGACTCTGCAGCAGGTAATCACTCCCCTTTTTACTGCGAAAGTTCTTGCTTCTGTAAAACCGCTTGCTCCCCGCTCCCCTTGTGCTGTGATTGTTTCTGATGAGGTTTGAAATGACCAAAGAACTCTAAAACCGATAGGTTCCTGCCAAAAGTAGTGTGTGTGTGTAAAGATACTGCTGGTTACTATAAGGTGCTAGGACCTGTAACAGGCTGACTCATAAATGACATACTTTGGCTCGCAGAACTCTTAAGAACCCCATGCGCCGGCCCGGCGGCACGCTCTCTGAGTAGTTTCCACCACTCGGGAGGAGCCGTTTGGCCGAACTGAAATAAACTGCAATAAAGCTCCTGAAAATTCCCTCCCTGACTGTTGCTTGAGTTCGATCTCGTTGGGTTATAACAAGTACAGGGATCCCAGAAGGAGAAGAGAGGAAAAAAAAGGGCAATAATTTTGACTAAGTATCTGAAAACTTCCCTAAACTGGAGACGGAATCAGAAATCTAGATCTAGGAGGCACAGAGAGCCACTATATATCAACCCAAGGAGGTCCACATCAAGACAACTAATTAAAATGGCAAAAAAAAAAAAAAGTAGTGACAATTTTAAAAGGAGCAGAACAGTACATACAAGGGAAATATAGGGGTACCTGTGTGGTTCAGCTGGGGGTGCATCTAACTCTTCATCCAAGATGTTGATCTCAGAGTTGTTAGTTCAAGCCTCCCACTGAGTGTGGAACCTGCACATGCATACACACAGGAAGCTCCATAAAGCTGTCAGATTTTTCAGCAGAAACTTTGCAGGTCAGAAGGGAGTGGCAGGATATATTCAAAGTGCTGAAAGAAAAAAACCTGCATTCAAGAATACTCCAGTCAGCAAAGCTATCATTCAGAAGAGAAGGAAAGATAGAGTTTCTCAAAAAGAAGCTACAGGAGTTTATGACTGCTAAATCAGCCCTACAGGAAACACTAAAGAGAATTCTTTGAGTAGAAAGCCAGGCCCTAGGCCTTTTCTTAGGAAAGGAAAAGATTTCTCAGGTTCATGCAGACATAGAAGTAGATTAATCCCTTAAAACCAATACAGAGGTTAAAGCACAAAAACATTAAAATCAATTAGATCTATAAAAAAAAGTCAAGGGATTCACAAAGTATGTAAAGTATGACACACATAAAGCATGGGGGGGTGGATAAAAGGAGTAAAAATGTAGTGCTTGTAGGATGGGTTCAAACTTAATCAACCTGACAGACTGTTATGTGCACAGGGTGTTGTATATAAACCTAATGGTAACATACAGTTCAAAAACCTGTAATAGATGTGCATGGATTCTTTTTTCTTTTCTTTTTTTTTTTTTTTTTGCAGATTATGAAAGAGAGGCATCAAACCACCACCAGAGAGCAAGAGAAGAAAGGAATGGAGAAGAACTGCAAAACAACCATAAAACAAATAACAAAACGGCAATGAGTACGTACCTATCAGTGATTACTTTGATTGCAAACGGATTAATTACTCCAATCAAAAGACATAGGGTGACTGAATGGATAACAAAAGCCCATCTATATGATATCTATCAGACTCCTTTCTAATCTAAAAGCACAGATTGAAAGAGATGGAAAAGAATGTATGATGCAGATGGAAGTGAAAAGAACACTAGGGTAGCAATACTTAGACAAAATAGACTTTAAAACAAAGACTGTAACAGGAGACAAAGGAGGACATGATATAATAAGAGGGACAATCCAACAAGAAGATATAACAATTGTAAATATTTATGCGCCCAACATGGAAGTACCTGCTGGAAGCCACTTCTGAACTGTACCTTATGAAGGACATTATAGCAATTTCTTCTTTTGTGTTTATGGGAGCAAATATTACATTTCCTGAGAAAGCTGTTCTTCCCCTCAAGAAAACAGGCTATTGACCCCTGCTCACAAAGGACTAACCTTTGCTTTTGCTATTTTAAAAAGGTTGCCTTGTATTTGAATGCTGAGGGCACCTTCCTTCCCCATGATAAGCATCTAAATCACCTACAATCAATCACTATGGATAAAGATTATGCGTGAGTCTTCTACCAATCTATGTTCCAGGGAAATTTTTACATACCAATGAATTTGTCATCAGGAATCATTGTCTAAGGCAATTGCCACTCCTGTTTTGTACCCCATACATTTTTTTTTCAATAAAAAGGGCTGACTCTCTGGTCAATGCAGAGATGCCTGCCTGGTGATCAGAAAGAAGCTGAGGCTCTCTCACTCCCTTTTGCCGACACCGTCCATCCTTCAGGGACCCCTGGACCTGCTGGCGCTAGACTCCGGCAAGTACCCAAATTCATAAGGCAACTATTAACAGACATAAGAAAGAAATTACTGTATTACTATTAATATTAGGGGACTCTAAACCCCTCCTTACATCAACAGATCATCCAGACAGGAAAAATCAACAAGGAAGCAGTAGCTCTTAATGATTAGACCAGATAGATTCAGAACATTCCATTTAAAATGGTGGGATACACATTTTTTAAGTGCACACGGAACATTTTCTAGAATATATCACATTAGGCCACAGGTATCCATAAATTCAAGAAGAATTGTGCCATCTTTTCTAGCCACAAGAGTATCAAACCAGAAATCAATTACAAGAGAAAACCTGGAAGGAACACAAATATATGGAGGTTAAATGACATGTTACTAAACTCTGAATGGGTCAACCAAGAAATCAAAAATGCACGGAGACAAATGAAAACACAACAGTCTAAAATCTTTGGGATGTAGCAGAAAGAGGGAAGATTATAGCACTTCAGGCCTACCCTCAAAAAGCAAGAAAAATCTCAACCTAATCTTAAGCCTAAAAGGAGCAAAAAGAGCAAAGTCCCAGTCCAGTGGAAAGAAGAAAATAAAGATAGAAAACAGAGCAGAAATGAAATAGACTTAAACAATAGAACAGAGCAACAAAATCAGGAACTTTTTCTTTGGAAAGATCAACAAAATTGATACACCTTTAGACAGTTTCATTTAAAAAACAAAAACAAAGGACTCAAATTCAGAAACAAAAGGTATTAATACCACAGAAATACAAAAGATTTTAAGTATTATGAAAAACCATATGTCAAGTTGGACAACCTAGAAGAATTAGATAAATTCCTAGAAACAGAACCTCTCAAAACCAGGAACAGAAAATTTACGAGTGACTGACAGTGAAGGAATCAGTAAACAAAAAGCTCCCAGAAGTCCAGGACCAGATGTCTTCTTTCAGGTGAATTCTCCCAAACATTTAAAGAAGAGTTAATACCCTATTCTTCTGAAACTATTCCAAAAAATAGAAGAGGAAGGATAATTTCCGAATTGATTCTATAAAGCCAACTTTATTCCGATAGTAAACCTGGTGAAGACACCACAGAAAAAAAACTATAGGCCAATATCTCTGATGAACCTAAATACAAAAACCCTCAACCAACTAGTAGTAAACCAAATCCAATAATACATTTAAAAAATTCACCACAATCAAGTAGGATTTATTCCAGAGATTGGTATGTGAATAATGGACCACATTCCATGTGATATCAACAAGAGAAAAGATAAAAGCCATGTAATTGTGTCAGTATATATAGAAAAAGCATCTGACAAAGTAACTATACCACCCATAAAAAATCCAAGGTTTAGGGGGAAATATACCTCAACATAATAAAGGTCATTTATGGAAAAACCCACAGCTAACATCCTGCCCACTGGTGACAAAGTTCTTCCACTAAGAAAGATGGATGTCCATTCTCACCACTTTTATTCAACTTAGTACTGAAAGTCCTAGCCACAGCATTCAGACAAAATAAAAGCATAAAAGTAAAACTTTCAGTAGCTGCAGAAGACATGATACTATTTATAGAAAATTCTAAAAAATTCACCAGCAAACTGCTAGAACTGATAATTCGACCAGGTCACAGGATACAAAAATCAATACACAGAAATCTGTTGCATTTCTGTACACTAATAATTAACCAGAATAAAAAAAAAAAGATCTTGTTTTCTGTTTACCAAAAACAGAATACATAGTAATAAACTTAAGCAAAGTGCTGTACTCTGATAACTATAAAACATTTATGAAACAAATTGAAGAAAATACAAACAAAAGGAAATATATTCCATGCTCCTGAATGGGGAGAATAGTGTTTAAGTGTCCATGATACCCATAGCAATGTGTACATTTAATACAATCCCTATCAAAATACCAACAGCATTTTCCATAGAACTAGAACAGATAATCTTAAAATTTGTACAGAACCACAAAAGACCCTGAATAGGCAAAGCAATTTTGGAAAAGAAAAGACTGGAGGTCTCAAATTCCAGCTTTCAAGATATACTACAAAGCTACAGTAATTGAAATAGTATGGTACTCACACAAAAATATAGATCAGTAGAACAGAATAGCCCCCAAATGAACCCACAATTATATGATCAATTAATCTACAATAAAGGAGGCAAGAATATATCACGGAAAAAGTCTCTTCAATAAGTGATATTGGGAAAACTGGACCACTTTATTACACCATGCACAAAACCCCAAGATGAATTAAGGATCTAAATGTGAGACCTGAAGCCATAAAAAGCCTAGAAGAGAGCACAGGCAGTAATTTCTCTGCTGTCGGCTATAACAACATCTTTCTAGATAGGTCTCAGGCAAGGGAAGCAAAAGCAAAAATACATTATTTGGATTACATTTTTAAAAAGCTTGGGGTGCCTGGGTGACTCAGTCGGTTGAGCATCCAGCCTCAGCTCAGGTCATGATCTCGTGGTTTGTGGGTTCGAGCCCCACATCGGGCTCTCTGCTTACAGCTCAGAGCCTGGAGCCTGTCTTCAGAGTCTGTGTCTCCCTCTCTCTGGCCCTCCCCTGCTCATACTCTGTGTCTCTCTCAAAAATGAATAAAAACATTAACAACAACAACAAAAATAACCCAAAAAGCTTCTGCACAGTAAGGAAATAATCAACAAAACTAAAAGGTAACCTATTGAAAGACAAAAGATACTTGAAGTGACATATCCCATAAAGGATTAGTATCTAAAATATGTAAAAGAGCTGATACAGCTGATACAACTCAACACCCAAGGAACAACTAATCCAATTCAAAAGTGGGTAGAAGACATGGACATTTCTCCAAAGACGACCTCCAGATGCCCAACAGACTTATTAAAAGATGCTCAAAAATCAGTCCTCAGGGAATTACAAATCAAAACCACGATGAGATAACATCATACCTGTAAGAATGGCTAAAATCAACAATACAAGAAACACCAAGTGTTGGCAAGGATCTGGAGAAAAGGGAGCCCTCTTGTACTATTGGTGGGAATGCAACTGGCGCAGCCACAGTGCATAACAGTATGATTATTCAAAACAATTAAAAATAGTAGTGGAATTGCTAGATTATATGGTAATTCTGAGTCTTTACCCACAGAAAACTAAAACACTACATTGAAAAGATAAAGCAATCCAAGTGCCCATCAACTATCGAGAACAAATGGATGGTTACCAGAGGGGAGATGAGGGAGTGAAATAGGTGATGGGGATTAGGAGTATACTTACTATGATGAACACTGAGTAATATATAGAATTTTTGAATCATTGTATACTTGAAATAGTATGTTAATTACATTTGGATTTAAAATTTAAAAAGATACAACTTTTAAAAATGAGCTGGTAAGTGGTTTCTTTTTTTTTTTTTAATAGTTTATTGTCAAATGGTTTCCATATAACACCCAGTGCTTCTCCCCACAAGTGCCCCCCACCATGACCATCACCCCCTTCCCCTCTCCCCCTCCCCCCTCAGTCCATGGTTCATTTTCAGTATTCAGTAGTCTCCCTTGATCTGTGTCCCTTACTCTCCCCCACTCTCTTTCCCCCTTCCTCTCCCCATGGTCTTCTGCTAGGTCTCTCCTGTTAGACCTATGAATGCAAACATATGGTATCTGTCCTTCTCTGCCTGACTTATTTCGCTTAGCATGACACCCTCAAGGTCCATCCACTTTGCTACAAATGGCCAGATTTCATTCTTTCTCATTGCCATGTAATACTCCATTGTATATATATACCACATCTTCTTTATCCACTCATCAGGTGATGGACATTTAGGCTCTTTCCATGATTTGGCTATTGTAGAAAGTGCCGCTATGAACATTGGGGGTACATGTGCTCCTATGCATCAGCACTTCTGTATCCCCTGGGTAAATCCCTAGCAGTGCTATTGCTGGGTCATCTCATAAATCAGTCACTTGGTCCTGACTAGTCATCAAACTCCTTTCAGGAGGCATTAAGCAGGGGTATTCTGGTTCAAGTAATCGGGGGTTAAACGCAAGGCATTTCTGTTTTCTATCTATGAGGTCCTATGGTGGTTTCTCTGAAGTTTGCACCAAGTCATTTCTCCTTAGTTCACAGGGCTTCAGGACAGGGAACAGTTTTAGTTCTCAAATGATTTGAAGTCAGAAAGGTGGGAGAAAAATAAAAATGTTAGCTTGGAGAGTTATAGCCAGACATTGGACAATATTAGGAGAAATCAGGATCTAGTCCAGTTTATAATGAGTAGCATTAAAATCTCATATCTACAAAGATGTGTTATCAAAGTATTTTCGCTCTCTAACCACCTCCCTCCCCCCCTTTTTTTTTTTTTACACAAAAGCCAAGTTAGCACTAGTTTGCAAAATAAGTCTAGTTTCAAACAAACAAACAGGGGTGCCTGACTGGCTGAGTCAGTAAATCATATGACTTTTTTTTTTAAGTTCATTTATTTGAGGGGCAGAGAGGGAGGGAGAGGGAGAATCCCAAGGAGGCTCCATGCTTGGTACAGAGCCTCAAGCCACAATTGATCTCACTACTGTGAGATCATGACCTGAGTCGGTATCAATAGTCAGATGCTTAACTGACAGAGCCACCCCGGCAAGCTGAGCATATGACTCTTGCTCTCAAGGTCATGTGTTTCTATGCCTAATGGGGCTCAGATTACTTGAAAATAAACTCTTAACGACAGCAGCAACAATGGCAACCTTGGTCTAAATGCTTACATAAATGTAGCAAGAATAGTGTTTAACCATACAGACTTTTTAAACCCTGCTTTGCTGGAACTCTTCATAAGGAATCTCTAATGGCATCTCATGGCTAGAAGCCAAGCTAAATACTTCCCATCAGAATTTGCCTACAATACGTGTGGATTTGAGTGAATTCACCTCTTAGAGGACCCTCAAATATCCTGAGGTTTCTGCACCTGGCAGGAGGGGACGTTCTTTATTCACCCAGTTAAATTGCTGGGAACTCTGTAATGAAAGGTACCAGGCTAACATGGCCAAGGGGCCCCGTTGGCTCCATAAATTTTAGTGTTTTAAAGCTATCTGGTGACATCTAAATCTACACATATCTTTCTTAAATACGACATTCCAGCCAAAGCCTTTCCAACTTATATCCTGTCATAAGGAGAATATTCTTTTATTGAACTTATACAAATAAATATATTGCCATAAAAATATAAGAATACTCACTTGAGAGTCTGAAGTTTTGAAGAGTTCAGTTAGGGAGAAAAGATCAGTGTTTCAATTTGTTCAAAGGTGTATTTCATCATATTACAATAAGTCAGATAACTTTAGAGAAGCGGTTCACTTAGATCCGGAGGAAAGGATGGCTGGGTAGATGGCGGAGGAGGAGGACCCGAAGCTCTATGGCTACATCTACAGAACACCCGCAGCCGCGTGAACAACACAGAAAATGACATGGATCCTGGGAGAGCAGACTCCACAACTAAATAGAGACGCCATATTTACGAGGGAACAGAGGGCAGAGTCGTGGGAGGGAGCTAAAAGGACCATGGGCCACCTACGGGAGGGAGGGACTCATGGCTGCAGCGGGTGGAGAGAGACTGTTACCCTGGCGGAGCCGACAAGGGGAAGACAAATTGTCATAACATTTGGCTTTTGAAAAACAGAAGGGCTGAATTTCATGAGTTCTTCCAACCAACATGACCTTAAGAATTGAGATTTTAAAAGTGAGCACGCTGTTCTGGAAGAGCCCAGAGGGCAATAGAAAGCCAAGTCCCATCCTTAAAAAGACAGTACAACAAACAGCGCTTGGAGATACAGCATAGAGACAGCAGTTTTGAAAATGCCTGGGACACTGGGGAGGGAGGGTACTCAATTTGGAGCACGTCCCAAGGGAGCAGAGATTGCTGAGAGAGAATTCACCGGGATCAAAGGGGCTGGCAGGTGCTCTTCCCCCCCCCCCCCCCCCCCCCCCCCCCCCCCCCCCCCCCCCCCCCCCCCCCCCCCCCCGTACCAGCATAAACATGCAGCCACCTGTCGGAACCCAGAGCGGTGATGGCACTACGTCAGTTGCTTATGCCAAGGCCTGCGCCCTGCACTTTGGCAGATCTGCCCTTTCCAGTCTCATTTGCCCCAGTCCCAGCGCTGTGGGTCCCCTCCCCCAGGACACTGGTGCAATCCTTGCCAACACCCCGATGTGTTTTGTGGGGCCTCAATCCTGGCAGCAGGCGCTGCGGAAGCTGGAGGCATACCTTGTTAAAACTGCATGCCACACCCATGCACGCTTCGCAGATCTGCCCAGGCTGGCGCTGGTCCTGGCTGTGGCAGTAGGTCTCATTTCACAAGCGGGACTAGCACACACCTTGCTAAAACTACACACTACACCCCAGCAGGGGACCAGACACAGCCCATAACAGGCAAAAAGCAGTTCTGCAGATTGGTAGACTAAAGGGAAAAGTGGCCAGGACATAACAGCAGGGCACAAACACAAAAGACAGCCACTAAAGTGCCCAATCCTGGGTAACAAGGGGCACTGCACCACAGGGCACTACAGACCTCTTCATAAAGCCCTTATTGCAAGAGCAGGAAATGTAGTGGACAGAGAAAGACACAGAGTTAGACAAGATAGGAGACGGAGGAATATTTCCCAAATGAAAGAACAGGACCAAGTCACAGCAAAAGGCAAAATGGACATAATAGGCCTGAGAGAGAATTTAAAGTAATGATCAAAAAGATACTCACTGAACTCGAGAATATAGGCTATCAGTGAGACCTTTAAGGGAGATTACCAAAAAAAAAAAAAAAGACTGGGGCACCTGGGTGGCTCAGTCGCTTACGTGTCCAACTACTGCTCAGGTCATGGTCTTGTGTGCTGGAGTTCAGCTCCAGCAGGTCCAGGGGTCCCTGAAGGATGGATGGTGTTGACGAAAAGGAGTGAGAGAGCCTCAGGTTTCTTTCTGATCATCAGGCAGGCGTCTCTGCTCTGTTTTTATGTCTTTATTTATAGGTCAAGCGATAACATGACATCAGAAAATAGAAAATTTTTACAGTGACTAATTCTTTGTGATGTTTTAATCATTGAAAGTGGTGACATTAGAAAATAGAAATTTTTTTATAGTGACTAGTTTTTTATGATAAGATGCTTTGATCATCAAGGTGTACAGAAACAAGTTTTACAGGAGTATTTTTGTAGAACCATCTCATTCATTCTTGGCATCAGTCCCCAAGATTAAGAAAGTAACAAACCTGTCTTATTTTGTAAGGGTTGGTTTTTTGCAAATAATTATGACTACGTTTTTCATTAACAAGTTACAACCAAGTCATGTAACATACTGACAGTGAGACTGAGTAAATCTTATAACCAAGAATATAAAAGGATGTTTTTAGTAAAAAACAGGATAATATACATATTATTTAAGTTAGTAAAACTAAATTAAAACAGGTTAAGTTGTGTATAGATAGAAGTTACTGTGATTGGCTCACAAACCACAAGAAAAAGAACGCTTGTTAACAAATGGCTAGAGAAAGCTCTTGGATGCAGCACGATGGGGGCCCTGTGTGTTGGCCTTGGACCTGGCTTTCCCACATGCTTATCCATCCTCATAACTGAAGTCACTACAAGGGAGGATATTTGTAGACTGTGGACCTTGGGAAGGGACCATGTTCTGACCTTGTCTTCTATTTTTTAATCTCCAACTTAGGCTCCTTTTCTCCAGGCCAGATTTAAATGCAATTTTTGTGTTTTTAACCCCTTCAAGTCTATGTTTTGCGTCCATAAGACTCATTAGAAGAGCCTTTTGTCAAACATTTATAGTGTTCTGGTCTATAATCTCTTATGCAGGGACAGAAAAATGTTTTATCTCATGGGGTAACTGTGTGGGGAATATTGGTCTGATTTGGAACACTGTAAGGCCTAGTTAATGACAATAGGCTTAATTTCACATGAGCAGTAGTAGCAGACAGAGATACCAGTTTCGCCTCTCATGGCAGGAGCTGTGACTGTGTCCTCCAGTAAGGCCGATACGGCTTGCTGTTTATGAATTTGAGCCCTGATTGGGCTCTGTGCTGACAGCTCAGAACCTGGAGCCTGCTTCAGACTCTGTGTCTCCCTCTCTCTCTGCCCCTCCCCTGCTTGCCCTCTGTCTCTCTCAAAAATAAGCACTCTTTTTAAAATGTAAAAGAAAAAAACTAATCAGAGGTGAACACAATAAATTAAAAGCAATAGATGGAATAAATAGGGTAGAGGAAGCAGAGGAATGAATTAGTAATAGAAAGTCATAAAGCTGAACAGGTGAGAGGGGAAAAATCATGCAAATTGAGAACAGACTGAAGGCACTCAGTGACTCCATCAAGTGTAATGACACTCACATTATAGGGAGCCCAGAAGGAGGAAAGAGACAAGGGGAAGAAGTCAGAAAATGTAATTGAAATCATAGCTAAAAGTTCCCTAGTCCAGGAAGGAAACAAATCCAGATCCAGGAGGCACAGAGATCACCCAACAAAATCAACCTAAGGAGGTCGACACCAACACATACCGTAATTAAAATGGGGAAAAGTAGTGATAAAGAGAATTAAAAAAAAATTTTTACTGTTTATTTTCAAGAGAGACAGAGCATGAGTGTGGGAGGGGCAGAGACAGAAGAAGACACAGAATCTGAAGCGGGCTCTAGGCTCTGAGCTGTCAGCACAAGGCCTGATGCAGAGCTTGAACTCCCGAAACGAGATCCTGACCTGAGCCAAAGTTGGACACTTAACCGCCTGAGCCCCCCAGGCGCTCTGATAGAGAGAATTTTAAAAGCGGCAAGAGAAAAGAGGACTGTTACATAGAAGGGGGACCCGCTATGGCTGTGAGCAGACTTCTCAGCAGAACACCGGCAGGCCAGAATGGAGTGGTAGGCTGTATTCAAACTGTTGAGAGAAGAACAAAAACAAAAAACAAAAACCACCCTTCAGACAAGAATACCCAATAAACTATCATTCAGAATGGAAGGAGAAATAGTTGCTCAGACAAGTAAAAAGTAAAGGAGTTCATGACCACTAAACCAGCCCTACAAGAAAAGTTAAAGGGGACTTATGGAGTGGACAGGAAAGACCACGAATAAGAACAAGAAAAGTAGGAAACACAAAAGCAGTACAAATAAGTATATGTGTAAAAATTAGTCAAGGAACTCACAAAATAAAAGCATGTAAAGTATGGTGCCATATACCTAAAACGTGGGGTTGGAGATTGGAGAGAAAGAATGGATTCGAACTTAAGCAACCAACTAAATATAGACTGCTATATGCAGAAGATGTTACAGACAAGCCTAGGGATGACCAAAAATCAAAACACCAATAATAGATATGCCACGAATAAAGAAAAAGATTTCCAAGTACATCACTAAGGTCAGCCAGCACACTGTGAGAGAGCAGAGCAAGAAAAGAAAGGATCATAGGAAAACTATAAAAACCACAAAATAACAAAATGGCAATACATACATTATGTGTGTGTGTGTGTGTGTGTGTGTGTATGTGTATGTGTGTGTGTATATAAATGAAAATATGCTAAATGCATTAAAAGACATCCAGTGATGGAATCAACTAAAAAACAAGTCCCACTCTGGAAAACACTATGGAGGTTCCTCAAAAACTTAACACTAGAACTCCCCTATGACCCAGCAATAGCACTGCTAGGGATTTACCCAAGGGATACAGAAGTGCTGATGCATAGGGGCACATGTACCCCAATGTTATAGCAGCACTGTCAACAATAGCCAAATCATGGAAAGAGCCTAAATGTCCATTGACTGATGAATGGACCAAGAAGATGTGGTTTATATATACAATGGAAAACTACATGGCAATGAGAAAGAATGAAATCTGGCCATGTGTAGCAACGTGGATGGACCTTGAGGGTGTCATGCTAAGTGAAATAAGTTAGGCAGAGAAGGACAGATACCATGTGTTCACTCATAAGTCTAACAGGAGAAAATTAACAGAGGACCATGGGGAGGGGAAGGCAGGGAAGGAGTTAGGGAGAGGGAGGCCAAGCATGAGATACTCTTGAATTCTGAAAACAAACTGAGGGCTGAAGGAGGAAGGGGGAAAGAGGAAGGTGGGTGATGGGCATGGAGGAGGGCACTTGTGGGGAAGAGCACTGGGTGTTGTATGGAAACCAACTTGACAATAAGCTATAATAAAAATGTTTTTAATAATAAAAAAATAAAAAATAAGTCCCATTTATATTCTGCCAAGAGACTCATTTCAGACCAAAGACCCCTGCAGATAGACAGTGAGGGGATAGAGAAACATTTATCATGCAAATGGATGTCAAAAGAAAGCAGAGGTAACAATACTTCTACTGAACAAAATAGACTTTAACATTAAGACTATAACAACAGATAAAGAAGGACACTATGTAATAATAAAAGGGACAATTGAACAAGATTTAACAGTTGTAAATATGTATTCACCCCAACCTGGGAGCACCCAAATACATAAAACAGTAACATGAAGGAACTAATCAATAATAACATGGTAATGAAAGGGAACTTGAACACCCCATGTACATCAATGACAGATCATCCAAGCAGAAAAATCAACAAGGAAAAGTGGCTTTGAATGACACACTGGATCAGCTGGGTTTGACCAGTGTGTTCAGAATGTTTCATACTAAGACAGTGGCATACACATTCTTCTCAAGAACACAGGGAATATTCTCCAGAATAGAGCACGTGTTAGGCCACAAAACAAGTCTTAACAAATTCAAGAAGACTGAAGTCATGCCATGCAGCTTTGTATGAGACTAGAAATCAACCGCAAGAAAAAGTCTGGAACGAGCACAAATACAGGGAAGTTAAGTAACATGTTAAGAAACAATGAGGGGCACCTGGGTGGCTCAGTCGGTTAAGCCTCCGGCTTCGGCTCAGGTCAGATCTCACGTTCGTGGGTTCGAGCCCCGCGTCAGGCTCTGTGCTGACAGCCAGCTCAGAGCCTGGAGCCTGCTTCCGGTTCTGTGCCTCCTTCTCTCTCTGCCCCTCCCCCTCTCATGCTCTGTCTCTCTCTGTATCAAAAATAAATAAAACATTAAAAAAAATTTTAAAAAAGAAACAATGAATGGGTCAACCAAGAAATCAAAGAAGAAATAAAAAACGACAGAAATGAAAATGAAAACACAATGGCCCAAAATCTTCAGATGCAGCAAAAGAAGGACATTTATAATAATACAAGCGTACCTCAGGTGTCACAGCAAATACTTGGCGCCCAGGAAGAGACAAGCCACACACACTAGGGGAATTAAAAAAGACTATTTTTTTATTGTGAACCAGTGCTGGCCAGTGGAATCACCTCCAAAGGCTGAGCCCTGAACCATGGCATGGGCTTCCTTTTCTGGCGGGGATGGTAGGGGTTTGAGAGATAAAATGGTGGAGCAATGGTGCTCCAGGAAGTTGGTGGATACAGGAGGCAAACATGATAGAAGTCAAACTATGCAAGGGAGTATCCAGCCTCAGGCATCTGGCTAGTCTCCTTTATCTTGTTTTTACTAGCTTTTCTTAGAGAAGCAAGAAAAATCTCAAACCACCTAACCTTACATCTAAAGGAGCTAGAAAAAGAACAAACAAAACCCAAGACCAGCAGAAGGAAGGAAATAATAAAGATCAGAGCAGAAATAAATGGTATTGAAACTAGAAAACAATAAGACAGATTAATGAAACCAGGATGAGCACCACAGAAATAAAAATTAGAGAATATTATGGAAAATTATATGCCAAAAAATTGGACAACCTAGAAGAAATGGATAAATTCCTAGAAATATACAACCTACCAAAACGGATTCAGATCTAGAAAATCTGAACAGACTACTTATCAACAATGAAATTGAATATGTAAAAAACAAAAACAAATAAATAAAACAACTCCCAACAATTAAAAGTCTAGGACCAGATGGCCTCACAGGCGAATTCAACCAAACATTAAAGAAGAGTTAATACCTATTCTCAAACTATTAAAAAAAAATAGAAGAGGAAGGACCACTTCCAAATTCATTCTACGAGGCCAGGAACACTCTGATACCCAAACCAGAAAAGAAACCACACCAATACCCACACACAAAGACAGCTAGAGGCCATTATCTCTAATGAACATAACTGCAAAAATCCTCAGTAAAATACTGAATTCAAGAATACATTAAAAAAAAAAATCACCACAGTCACGTGGGATTTATTTCTGATATGCAAGAGTGGTTCAGTATTCACAAGTCAATCAATATATATCACATCAATAAGAAAGGATAAAAATTGTATGATCCTTTTAGTAGATGCAAAAAAAAAAAAAAACATTTGACAAAATACATTTGTGGAAGTAAAAAAAAAAAAAGCCCTCAACAAGGTAGGTCTAGAGGGAACGTACTTCAACATAATAAAGGCCTTATATGAAAGACCCATAAACAAACATCATACTCAATGAGGAAAGCGGATAGCTTTCCCTGTAAGGTCAGGAACAAGACAGGGATGTCCACTCTCACTACTTTTATTCAGCATAGTAGTCGAAGTCCTAGCCATAGCAATGAGACAACAAAAGGCAAAGGCATTCAAATTGGTTAGGAAGGAGGAAGTAAAAGTATCCTACTTGAAGGTGACATGATACTATTTATAGAAAACCCTAAGACTCCATAAAAAACTACAAGAATTGATAAGTGAATTCAATAAAGTTGTAGGAGACCAAAATCAATGTATAGAGAAATCTGTTGCATTCCTATGCACTAATAATGAAGCAGCAAAAATTAAGAAAATAATCCCATTTGCAATTGCTCCCCAAAGAATAAAATACCTAGGAAATGAATTTAAACAAAGAGGTGAAAGATTTGTACTCTGAAAAATATAAAATATTTATTAAACAAACTGAAGACAATACAATCAAATGGAAGCAGATCTCACAGATTGGAAGAACAAATATTGTTAAGATGTCCATACTAGTCAAAGTGATCTACAGACTTGATGCAATTCCTATCAAAATACCAACACCGCTTTTCACAGAACTGAAACAAATAATCCTAAAATTTGTATGGAACCACGAAAGACCCACATGGCCAAAGCAATCTTGAAAAATTAAAACAAAACTGGAGGTATCACCATTCCGGACTTCAACCTATATTACAAAGGTATAGTAATCAAAAACAGTACGGTGTTAGCATAAAAAATATAGAACAGAATAGAAAGCCCAGAAATAAACTCATGATTATATAGTCAATTAGTCTTTGACCAAGGAGGTAAGAATATGCAATGGGAAAAAGACAATTCAGCAAATGGTTTTGGGAAAACTGGACAGTGACCTGCAAAGGAATGAAACTTTCTTACACCATACACAAACAAAATGGACTAAAGACCTCAATGTGAGATCTGAAAAAAATAAAAATCCTAGAAGAGAGCACAGGCAGTAATTTCTCTGATATTGGTTGTAGCAACACTTCCTAGAGAGGTTTCCTGAGGGAAAGGAAACAAGACCAAAAATAAACTATTGGGACTACATCAAAATAAGAAACTTCTGTATAGCAAGGGGAACAAAACTGAAAGCCAACCTATTGAATGGGAGAAGATATTTGCAAATGACATAGCTGATTAAAGGCTTAGTATCCAAAATATGTAGGGAATTTATACAACACGCAAAAAACAAATGATCCGATTAAAAATGGACAGAAGACATGAACAGACATTTCTCCAAAGACAACCTACAGATGTCCAACAGACCCCCAAAAAGATGCTCAACATCACTCATCAATAGGGAAATGCAAATCAGAAGTACAATGAGCTATTACCTCACACCTGTAAGAGTGGAAAAATAAACACAAGAAACCAGTATTGGCAAGGGTGTGGATCAAAAGGAGCTCTTGTGCATCGTTGGTGGGAACAAAATCTGGTGCAGCCACTGTGGGAAACAGTATGGTGGTACCTCGAAAAGTGAAAAACAGAGCTACCCTACGATCCAGTACTTTGCACTACTGGATATTTAGCCAAAGAATACAAAAACAATAATTCAAAGGGATATATGCACCTTTAGGTTTATTGCAACTTTGCAATAGCCCAATTATGGAAGCAGCCCTGGTGTTTGTCAATAGCTAAATAAAGACGACGTGGAACATATGAACACTGGGATATTATTCAGCCAGAAGAATGAAATCCTGCCACTTGCCACAACATGGATGGATCTGGAGAGTATCTAGAGCAAAATAAGCAAATAGGTCAAAATAAGTAAATAACAAAGTAAGCAAATAAGCAAAGTAAGTCAGAGAAAGAAAAATAGTGGTCACTCTGATGTGGAATTTAACAAACAAATGAACAAAGGGAAAACACACACACACACACCAAAAAACTTAAAAAATATATTAGGGGCACCTGGGTGGCCCAGTCGGTTAAGCGTCCAACTTCGGCTCAGGTCATGATCTCTAGGTCTGTGGGTTCAAGCCTCGCATTGGGCTGTGTGCTGACAGCTCCGGAACCTGGAGCCTGCTTCAGATTCTGTGTCTCCTCCTCTCTCTGTAACTCCCTGCTCATGCTTGTTTCTCTCTCTCAATAATAGACATTGAGAAAAAATTTTAAAATACATTAAAAATTTTTTAATTTAAATTCATTAATGTACAATGGTATTGTTTTTAGAATAGAACCCAGTGACTCATCACTGACATAGAGCATCCAGGGCTCATCCCAACAAGTGCCCTCAATGCCCATCACCCATCTAGCCCATTCCCGTACCCAGCTCTCCTCTAGCGACCCCAGTTTGTTTGTTGGATTTATCTCTTATGGTTTGCCTCCCAACTCTGATTTTATCTTACTTTTCCTTTTGTTCCCTTATGTTCATCTGTTTTGTTTCTTAAATTCCACATGAGTGAAATCATATGATACTGGTCTTTCTCTGCCTGACTTCTTTCCCATCCACGTTGTTGCAGATTGCAAGATTTTATTCTTTTTGACCCCCAAATAGTATTCCATTGTATATATGTACCTCATCTTCTTTATCCATTCATCAGTTGATGGACATTTGGGCTCTTTCCCTAACTTGGCTATTGTTGACAGTGCTGCCCCTTTGAATCAGCATTTTTGTATCTTTGTATAAATACTACTGCAACTGCTGGGTCATAGGGTAGTTTTATTTTTAATTATTTTGAGGACCCTCCATACTGTTTTTGAGTGGCTGCACCAGTTTGCATTCCCACAAACAGTGCAAAAGGGTTCCTCTTCTTCTGCATCCTCACCAACATCTATTGTTTCCTGAGTTAATTTTAGCCATTCTGACAGGTGTGAGGTGGTAGCTCATTGTGGCTTTTAAAAAAGTTTTTGAAATGTTTATTTTTGAGAGAGAGACAGAATGCACGTAGGGGAGAGACAGAGAGAATGGGACACAGAATCTGAAGCAGGTTCCAGGCTCTGAGCTGTCAGCAAAGAGCCCAATGCGGGGCTCAAACTCACAGACTATGAGATCATGACCTGAGCCTCCCAGGCGCCCCTCATTGTGGTTTTGATTTGTATTTCCCTGATGACGAGTGACGTCTTTTCATGTGTTTGTTAGTCACCTGGGAGTGTTTTTGGAGAAATGTCTCTCCTGTCTTCTACCCATTTGTAATTGGATTATTTGTTTTTCTGGGGTTGATGTTGATAAGTTCTTTATTAATAGATTTTGGACACTAACCCTTTATCTAATAGGTTATTTGCAAATATCTTCTCCCATTCTGTCAGTTGCCTTTAGCTTTGATGATTGTTTACTTCATTGTGAAGAAGCTGTTTATCTTGATAAGATCCGGATAGTTTGTTTTTACTTTTGTTTCCCTGGCCTCCTGAGACAGGCCTAGTAAGAGGTTGCTGCCACTGAGGTCAAAAAGGCCATTTCCTGTTTTCTCCCCTAGGATTTTGATGGTTTCCTGTGTCACATTTTGAGTTTATTTGTGTGTATGGTGTAAGAGTTGTCTGCTTTCATTCTCTTGCATGTTGCTATCCAGTGTTCCCACCACTATTTGCTCAAGAAACTTTTTCCATTGGATACTATTTTCCTGCTTTGTCAAAATTAGCTGGCCATACATGTGTGGGTCCATTTCTGGGCTCCCTGTTCTGTTCCATTGATCTGTATATCCGTTTTTGTGCCAGCACCATACCGTCTTGATGATTATAGCTTTGTAATACAGCTTAATGTCTGGAATTGTGATGCCTTCAGCTTTGGTTTTCTTTTTCAACATTACTTTGGCTATTTGGGATCTTTTCAGTTCTCCACAAACTTTAGGATTGTTTGTTCCATCTCCGTGAAGAAAGCTGGTGTTATTTTGATAGAGATTGCATTGAATGTAGACTTCAAAAAGAAAAGAGAACCCAAAATGATAAAATCATGCATGAAAGAATAGAGATCACAATAGCATAGAGATGAAAACAATCACAAGAAAACATTATGAAGAATTACATGCCAACAAACAGGATAATCTAGAAGAAATGGACAAATTCCTAGACATTCACACGCTACTACATTCATACACTACTAATACTCAAACAGGAAGAAATGTTTATTTTTGAGAGACAGCAAGAGAGCGCATCAGGGGAGGGGCAGAGAGAGAGAGGGAGACAGAGAATCTGAAGCAGGCTCCAACCCACGAACCATGAGATCATGACCTGAGCCAAAGTCTGACATTCAACCAACTAGCTATTTTACTCTTAGGACTCAGTTTTCTTGGGGTACCTGGTTGAGCATCTGACTTCGGCTCAGGCCTTGATCGCTCGTGAGCGCGAGCCCCGTGTCAGGCTCTGTGCTGACAGCTCAGCGCCTCCCTGCTGCAGATTCTGTCTCCTTCTCTCTCTGCTCCTCCCCTACTTGTACGCTGTCTCTCTAAAATGAATAAATGTTTAAAAAAATGAAATGCTGTAAAAAAGACTGTCTTAAGTCATCAAAAATCTGATAAACATAGCAAATTATAGCCAACAGAATCATTGTTTTTTAGACAGATAAAAAGGTAAAAAAAAAAAAAACTTTATTATTGTTTCTTAAGAGCAGACAGTAGTTCAAGAGAACTTTGTATTTCAAGAAAGAAAAAAAACTTTGCATCAGTGTACTTTTGATATTAAAACTCATTTACTTAAATTTACTCTAATCTTAGCCAATACTGACCACACACAAAATTCCTTCCCAAAGATTCATGCTATATAAAGCATTTCAATTTCTTTTTAATATCAGATTTTGTGATAAATTTTCCCTCTTTCAACACCCAGTCTCCTTTAGGGAAAAAAATTTCTATTCTTCAGACTTGTTCTCAAAAAGCAAATGAAGGACCCATTACTTTCCAGAATTGTTTCCCTTATTTGCAGTAGTCCTACATTTTTAAAAAGTTTTTAATATTAATTTTTGAGAGAGAGTACGAGCTAGGGAGGGAGGGTGAGAGAGAGAGAGAGCGTGCACAAACAAGGGAGGAGCAGAGAGGAGACAGACTCTGAAGCAGGCTCCAGACTCTGAGCTGTCAGCACAGAGCCTGATGCAGGGCTTGAACCCATGAACGGTGAGATCATGACCTGAGCTGAAGTTGGACACTTAACTGACTGAGCCAACCAGGCGCCCCAATTTTCAGAATTCTTAACTCTTAGAGACCTTAATTTCTAATGGAAACTAAGTAGTAAGCAATTGTGAATGCCAATGTAAAAAGTTCTGGTGTAATCAAGTTTATGAATATATTTCACAATTTTTAGAAAATTTTTTCATCTTTCAGTAAAGCATGTGTTTACTAACAGACCCAATTTAGATGCCCTACAGCTTTAGATTCTCTATAGTAAGAGAAAAAGATAAATTTATGCAACATTAAGTACTGAACAGGGTTCGTCTATTTAGAAATGACCTCAGTGATCTATGAAATTTAGTCCTCATTTTGATAGGGATCAGTTCCTATATTGATCCCTGGTTAGAGATCGCCTGAACCCTTCCCCCTTGGGGGCGACTTACCTGGAACAAACAGGGACAGGCTAGGGCCTTAGTCACCTTGACAAAGTGGCCCAAGGAAGGTCAACAGAAGTCCCCATCTCCACAAATTCTCGCCTGTGATCCAGAGAAAGAACCCATCTCGCCTGCGCCAGATGAACCTCCTGGTTCCCAATACTCCGCCACATTCAGTCTCCCCAGCACCTCTGGACTTGGCAGAGCCTCTCTCCCCTGTACCAACAGCCAGATCGTGCCCTTGGCCAAGGATAGGCCTTCTCAAGATGCTGGTCACAGCTGCTGGTACCAAGAGACTTTCCTGGGGAGGGGGGATTGGAGGCGGGGCTAAGAGGCCCATACATATGCCCGGCAGCAAGGGGAACCCCCGGGGATTATCAGCAGAGGCTATGCAACGCTTACATCCCGTTTGACCCCAAGGCACAAGACAGCCACGACCAAAGGACAAGGAAGGTCCAGCAGCATGATGGGGGGTGGGGGGCTAGGGAGGCCCAGAACCTCCTTAGCAAGGAGTCAATGCGCCTACTGCATGGAGAAAGGACATTAAAAGAATAAATGTCCCAACTGGGGAAATTCCCAGAAACCCAGCCGATATGCACAAGAACCCTGCCAAAAAGGCCTGGCAGGAATAGATTCATATTGAGGGGAACCAGACTCACTTCCTCCTGGCCCCCATGAGCCCATGGTCAAAATAAAAGTAGGGGGCCCAGCTATGACTTATGTGAACTCGGGGGCCACATGGTGCAGCAGGAGTTCCTCCATCTACCTGAGCGCCCTCACCCTCTCCTCGGCCAGGATATACTCTCAAAGTTGGGGGCTCAAGTAACGTTTGAGCCAGTGGGATGCACCAGCCCCCAATTCAATCCAAATGGAGGCTATTCTGTGCCCAGGCTCAATGAAGCAGCCCACCTGAATTCAGAACTGCCTTCCCTACTGTGTGGGCCGAGGGCAACCCCCTGGACTTGCCCACAACCGAACGCCTGTCATTGAGGAGTTGATCCCAGGGGCTCGACCACAGAAACGGTGGCAATATCACCTCCCACAAGAGGCAAGGACAGGCATTAAAAAAAAAAAAAAAAAAAAAAAGCCGGCTTTCTGGTTGAATGCCCATCACCCTGGATCACCCTGCTCTTGCCAGTTAAGAAGCCAGGAGGAGAGTACCAACCAGTTCAAGCCTTGTACCCAATGGTCCCGAACCAGTACACCCCCCTCAGCCAGACCCCAGGCTCTGCCAGTTAGTTAACCTGCTGAGACTTAAACAATGCCGCCTTCTGCCTCTGTGTGGCACCCCCCTCCCCCAGAGCCAAACCGTTTGCCTTTGAATGGACCAAACCAGACACAGGGCCTTTAAAAACCTGCCTGCACTCTTTGGGGCTTTCCAAGGGAGGCCACACGCTGCTCCCTTCTCCACAACAGGAGTGCCCTGGGTCCTGAGGGGAGAAGCAAACGGTGCAGGCATGAGGCGGGTCACTTTAAGACTACACCTGCCTGAAGTTACTGATCACGAGAGCAGTGACTGGGGTGGAAGACAGGAATATGCTGGACCATTTTCCTCGCTTTCTTGAGGGCTGAGTTCAGGCCTGCCCTGGAGAGAAAAGGACCAAAGCTGATTCTCCAAGGATCCTGCAAGCTGTGGCCTACAGCCTGCTGGGACATTAGCCATGCTTGACAATTCTTCTCTGCAGGCTTGGCTCTGGAGCAGGTGTTTTCAAGTCGGCAATGACCACGGGTATGAGTGACACAGGCAGGCCAGCGCGAGATATGAAAAATACAGGCTGCGCAGCATGACCGGCTGGATCAGGGAACTCCAGGAGGCTGGCCCCTTCCTGCTGGAAATGCAATGGTGTGGGCACAGGGGGAGAGCACAGATCCCACCGTGATGAAATGAGGGAGCTAGTGGATTGGGACCTCCCTAATGCTCCAAGCACTCAAGGGACACTAAAACTGGAGGAAATTAAGGCACAGCAGCTTGACTGAGAACAAAAGTGAAACCAAAGATCTCGATAAGAAATTGTATTTGTGCGAATAGTCTAAGCATGCAGAAAAACGGGTTAGGCAGACGTGTTGGAGTTGTAAAGAGACTGGCGTTATCATCCAGTCTTGTGCTTTCAGCCCAGGCTCCTGACCTTCAGGGGCAGGAAAAACTTTTGTTTCACAAGAGGGCATACCTTTAAGTAGCACTGAGAACCAGAAAGATCCTTCATTTTCAGGTCTATTTCAGTTCTCTTGTTGACGAAGAAGGAGGGTTTAGGGTATTGTTACCGTCCTTTTCAACACTCCTGACAGGTGCTAGGTTTCACATTTTAACAAAAAGAACTTTTGGCAGGCAAAGGTACCTGCCCAGAATTTAATGACCTTGTTTCAGTTTCAAGGAAATACTAAAGCTCCTCAAGGCTGCCTGGCTTCCAGAAGAAGTTACAGTTCTACACAGCCAAGGACACCGGAAGGGAGACAACCCTACGGCACGGTACGAGGAAATCGTCTAGCGGACAAAGCAGCAGAGAAAGCAGCTAATAAGAGGTGGACACAGCTCCCTCCCTTATCTGTGCTGCGACCAGGAATTCAAAGAAGAAATCGTCCCCTGCTCGCTTACGGGCCACAACCTACAGCGTCAACAGGCCTGCGTTCCTGGCGGACTGCTTACAGGCCTCGAAGCTCAGGGGAAGTAGAGCAGATGAACTGCACCCTCAAGGGAACCTTAGCCAAGTTCTGTCAGGGATCAGACTTCCCGTAGCCAGTCTTGTTGTCCCTGGCCCTCCCGCGTGTCTGTTGCGCCCCACGAACTCAAGGTTGGAGAGGGCCCCAGTCTCTTTAGGATTCCCTGTACCCCCTCTCACCAAAGACTGGAAAAAGACCTTCTCAAACCACAGTGGACTGGACCCATACAGCAGATCCACCACTCCAGAGCCAAGAGGGCCAATCCTGAGGAGTCCCAAACTTGGAAGACTGACCCAAGCCCGATCTTCAGCCCCGCTCCAGCCACACCCCGGAAGCTGGCTGGTCTACGCACGGTGGAAGCTTGAGGAACAACTGGTCCCATAAGATAGCCTGTCCTTAGGTTCTTTTGGTATTGACGGCCTCTAATCTGGGTCCCAGTTGAAAGAACAGGGCACCTTCAGTGGAAAATGGTAAGGGGTTTAAAAGCTTAAACATAATGGAACCTCTTTTGGCCTGTTGGGTTGCCTGCCAATAAGGTTGCTAATGCCAGGTTGGGAAAGTGTTTGCACTGAAAAGCTGATGCTTAGATTAAGGTTCAGGCTAAACAAGCAGTGTTGCTACCCATACTCCTAGGGGCAGAACTAGCCACGGGCATAGAGACTGGCATAGGAGGCATGGGCTCTTCTGTGGCACTAACAACTGGCTGACTCCTTAGTGTCCCTACAGAGCCAAATAAGTTCCCTGGCAGGAAATGCCCTCCAGAACAGACAGGCACTTGACCTCTTCTCTGCCAAGAAAAAGGGCATCTGCATCTTCTTCGAAAAAGAATGCTATTACTTTGTAAACCAATCAGGAAACTAAGGGGGGGGAAAGCCAGTCCATAATAAAGATGCTGCCTTCTAATGCAGACTGATCCTAGTTTAAAGGGGGGAATGATAGGGAAAATCAGGACCTATAGGAGACACCTGTCCCTGATTAATGAGGAATGCAGAAATCACCGGCTAGAAGTTGTTCCCTCTGCTAATGCTCAGGGCTCAGACCTCTGGAGAGGGATCTTCTCGGTGCCATGCCGCCCCCGCCGCCGTGTAAAATAAACCTCCTCCCTTCCAAGATCTCCGAGTGCCACTTGGTTCTTCCCACCAGTGATCCAGACCAGATTCCATAAGATTTAACTTAGCAAAACTTTAAAATCTAAGGTTACCAAACACTATTTAAAAGTTTATACGAAGCTTTTTATTTATTTTTTTAATTCAAGTTAGTTAAAATACAGTATAGTCTAAGAGATGAATCACTGGGTTCTACTTCTGAAGTTGTTAGCTTTAATACCAAGTATTTCTTGAATCACATGAAATCAAGAAACATTTGGGTTAGTTTCTATCCATGAGTTTCAGAATGTCCAATCCTTACAAGTGCTCATCTTTATGGCAGCTAAATAAAGCTCATTTATGAATCTTAACAGTACCATCTGGAGGTAGAGAAAAATCTCATTTATAACATACATGGACACACAAAAATACAAGATGCAAACAAACTCTTAATTTTGTTTCTACTGATATTTATGAAGAGGCCATTATAGGTATAATTTTTAAATACTTCCCTCTTTTTCTTCAGCCTCTGGATACTATGGGCTGTGTTTACATTCTAAGGACATAAGATTTATCACTTCAATGGACAGAGAAGGCAAGAAAATTCTAGAGTTTCAGGGTAATCATTATTTGAAATTTTAGAAAATATAACTTATTGTTAAATTGGCTTCCATACAACATTCAGTGCTCATCCCCAAAAAAGTGCCCTCCTCAATGACCATCACCCACTTTCCCCCTCACTCCTACCCTATTAACCCTCAGTTTGCTCTGTATTTGAGAGTCTCTTACAGAGAGGGAGGGAGGCAAAACGTAACTCCCCCCCCCACCCCCCCATCTTTCTCCAGTTGTACTGTTAAGTTTCTCAAATTCCACACAGGAGTGAAAACATATGGTATCTGTCTTTCTCTGACTGACTTATTTCACGTAGCATTACACCCTCCAGTTCTATCCTTGTTGTTGCAAATGACAAGATTTCATTCTTCCTCATTGCCATATAGTACTCCATTGTTTATAGAAACCACATCTTCTTGATCCATTCATCAGGTGATGGACATTTAGGCTCTTTCCATGATTTGGCTATTGTAGAAAGTGCCGCTATGAACACTGGGGTGCATGTGCTCCTATGCATCAGCACTTCCGTATCCCTTGGGTAAATCCCAGCAGTGCTTTGCTGGGTCATAGGGGAGTTCTAGTGTTAATTTGAGGAACCTCCACATGGGTTTCCAGAGCGGCTGCACCAGTTTGCATCCTCACCAACAGTGTAAGAGGGTGCCCGTTTGAAATTTACTTCTTAAGCCATAGTGGAATGGTTAGCACTCTGGATTCTGAAATTTACTTTTAAGTATAATTTTGTTCCAATATCCTGATCTTTTTTCACATTTATAAACATTCCGAGAGGAATACTCAAGGTTTGGAGGTTAGTAGGGATAGGGGGCTCTGGCTTGTTTCTAGAGCGGTAGTTCTAGTTTTATAGATGTTTGTAAAATAAAGACAACTGTTCCTAACTCCCCAGGGACTGGATGATAGCCTGCATATCAAAGGATTGGCCCATTTTTTAAACTAAACTTTTATCAATGACATATCAGATAAAGGGCTAGTATCCAAAAATCTACAAGGAACTCAAACTCCACACCCAAAAAACAAATAACCCAGTGAAGAAATGGGCAGAAGACATAAACAGTTCTCCAAAGAGGACATCCAGATGGCCTACAGGCACATGAAACGATGCTCAGCGTCACTCATCATCAGGGAAACACAAATCAAAACCACACTGAGATACCACCTCACGCCAGTCAGAGTGGCTAAAATGAACAAATCAAGAGACTATAGATGCTGGCGAGGGTGTGGAGAGATGGGCACCCTCTTACACTGTTGGTGGGAATGTAAACTGGTGCAGCCGCTCTGGAGAACAGTGTGGAGGTTCCTCAAAAAACTATCCATAGAACTCCTTTATGACCCAGCAATAGCACTGCTAGGGATTTACCCAAGGGATACAGAAGTGCTGATGCATAGGAG
>NC_043710.1:92528692-92564013 GCF_006229205.1 Suricata suricatta
AATGTCCATCACCTGATGAGTGGATCAAGAAGATGTGGTTTGTATACACAATGGAGTACTAAATGGCAATGAGAAAGAATGAAATATGGCCATTTGTAGCAAAGTGGATGGACCTCGAGGGTGTCATGCAGAATAAGCGAAATAAGTCAGGCAGAGAAGGACAGATACCATATGTTTGCACTCATAGGTCTAACAGGAGACCAGGAGAAACCCAATGGAGGACCAGGGGGAGGGGAAGAGGGAAAGAGTTGGAGGGAGAGAGAGAGAGAGGGATGCAAAACTTGAGGGACTATTGAATACTGAAAACGAACTGAGGGTTGAAGGGGAAGGGGATGGGGGGAAAAGAGGTGGTGTTGATGGAGGAGGGCACTTGTGGGGAAGAGCACTGGGTGTTTATGGAAACCAATTTGACAATAAACTATTAAAAAAATAAACTAAACTTGCGTCTTTTATTATCAGGAAGAAATTTTAAATGGGACCCAAAAGACTTATGCCTTTGTGAAGTCTGTATAAAGCATTTTAACAGAAGACTGTCTTCTGGGTACTTAATTCTGGCCTCTGTTAGCCCCTGACTATTGGTTTTTGCACATCAACAATAGGAGGGCTTAGGAGAAATTCTGGTCATTTGTTTCCTCTGCAAAGGGAAGATTGTAAATAGGATCACATAATATTTCTAGTTACTCTCTAAAATTTAGTAGGCTCTTTTGAAAGTAGAGGGCTTTATAAAATTTAAAAAGCTCTGCTGTGGTCCAGGGATGCAAATTCTTTTGCTGTGTGTGTGTTTGGGAGGGGGGAGGATACACCTGTAAATAATGTGGTGTAAAAATGGCTGAGGCTTGACAGACTGATTACAGAGCCCTGGAAGGTTCAGCATTTTTGTTAAATTGTTTTTTCTGGCTTTCAGTAGTTACACATGCAACCTAGTACTTTGAACCTAGAGATTAGGCCAGAGTGATCTCCGTTAATCTAGTAGAGAAAGGGAAGTTAAAATAGGCAGATAAATTTACATTGGATAGGGACATTTCTTTCTGGCTTAGGTCTAATTTGTTCTTTTAACTGGCCAAGGAGTCCCCAAGGCTAGCTGTTACACTCATAAAACAATGAATACCTCTTTATTTTAAATATAGCCAGTTTAGGGGTGCCTGGGTGGCTCAGTCAGTTGAGCATCAACTCTTGATTTCATCTCAGGTCATGATCCCAGTGTTGTGGGATCGAGCCCCATATCCGGCTCCATACTGAACATGGAGCCTGCTTAGGATTTTCTTTCTCTCTCTCACCCTTTCTCATGTGTTCTTTCTCACTCTCTAAAATAAAGCCAATTTAAAGGATTCATCATATGACCATTGACAAGTAGGGTCTATTAATAGCAACACAAAAACAATAAGCCTTTTAATGGTTTGGCGCAAGAGGCATCCAGACAAGACATAAATGATACAGCCCTGTGATCCAAAAGTTTACTCCTGAAATTAGCCTAAGAAAGCAAAGACCTTTGTTGCACAGGCTCTGAGGATGATGTAGTAAAAGTGAGGTCTCTGGTCTTCCAGGAAAATGTAGGATGTCTCTAGTCCCAGACCCGCTCACCTGGGACACGGGCAGATGCTTCTGCAGTGGAACTTTCTCTGCACTAACAGGCCATGAAGGCTAAGAGGAGAAAGGTTCCTATAGGCTGAAACCTCTCAGGATAAACATCCCTGAGAGTTGGCACAACCAGCCAGGGAGACAGCCTCTGATCCGTAGTCTCTACGAGTACCAAGGTGCTCCCCCATGAGTGCAGAGGTGGAGACCAAAGAGAATATTCTCACTGGTCAAAAGCCAAGCTCTCCGGTCATAGATCTTTTTCTGTCATCTTGTTCTAGCGGCTCTATTTAAGCCTTGGGTTTCTCGGAGCCACAGCTGGGATGTGCAACAGTGTTGAAGACAGTGTTATTTTACAACATATCCCATGACACGCATGTTTTTTCCATGGCAGGTGACCTAGAGTCAATCCCCTTTCGTGATCAACTTACTCTATCACTGGGGTCTTGAGGTGATGAGCACTCTTCTAGTTTTAATTTTTTTTTAACGTTCATTTTTGAGAGAGAGAGAGAGAGAGAGAGAGAGAGAGAGAGAGAGAGAGACTGAGCACAAGTGGGGGAGCGGCAGAGAGAGAGAGGGGGAGACACAGGATCCAAAGCAGGCTCCAGGCCCTGAGCTGTCAGCATGGAGCCTGACACGGGGCTCAAACCCACAGACAGTGAGATCATGACCTGGGCTGAAGTCAGATGCTTAACCGACTGAGCCACCCAGGCGCCCACACTCTTACAGATTTAAGTGCTTGACCCATGCCTACCAATTCTGTGGCTTTTGCTTACCAAGATGTCTCCTTAGCAACAGATGAAAAATAATCCAGGACAGAGGAAAAAAGACCATCTATCTCCAGGAGGAGGCGCATCAGTAACCAAAGAGCTCTCAACCAAATTTAATCAAAGAATCACTAAGCCCAAGGAACTAGTTCCACAAATATTTTCTCCTGCTACTCTAAATGTAGAAAGAGAAAAAGGACTCCCCATTCTTGCTCCATTGGACTCTTCAGACAGACTGTGGGAAGTTAACATGGGAAGAAACGTTACCTTCTTCTGGCTGTGGGTCTGACCTCCCAAGGACCTCTCAGTTGCAGCAATGTCAGGCGAATGACGTCCAGCAAGTTCAAGGGTCCTGCTGATGATGCCAACTGTCAGAGAATTCCTGCCCCCCTCAGATATCCTTCGAGCTGGACTAAGAAATGGACATGAAACAGATTCACAGAGGAAAGCCAAAGGTAATAGCATAAATATGGGGAATCCACAGAGACATGAAAATTCCAGAGACAGTCAAGCAAAGTTAGGTCATCCTGAACTAGGGAGAAGGACGCAGGGACCTCAGGTGAAAGGAATCTAATACACAGGGTGTTAGGAGCAGCTGCCCAGCTATACAGGTGGGTGACTCTGATGTGTCTCTACTACTAACACTCATTTAGGGAAAACCTGCCGATTTAGATTCATCTGTGTATTTAAAGGCAAAAGTTTCTCTTGAGTGCATAAGGTCTCAATTGCGTTCAGCTCCTACAGAATAGAAGAAGTTGTCCTTCTAAGTATCAAGGTCATAAAGCCATAGTTATTAGGACTAAGTGGTTTTAGGGCAGGGATAAAGAAATCAGCCAATGGATAAAATAGAGCTCATAGAAAGCAGGCATCACCGAACCACTGTTTTAGAAGGTGGAGATGAGTCAGTGAAGGATCCTCCAACCTGAGAAGTCACTTTAAGACTGAAGTAAAAAGCAAGCTACTCCATACCGTCTATAGGATTTTAGTCTGGGTAACTTATGGACAGGTGGGTTCAGGCAGACGGACAACCCATGTGGTACCCATTCTCTGCCCAGTCCAGACCTTAATCCCCAGCGTTTATGGGGCAAGGGGCATGGTGGTCTGTGCACCAGTCAGGTCTACCAGTTACTAAAGTGAAGCCTTCTGTGTGCCACCTTAGGGAAGATCAGAACAAGCCTTCTCTGATTCGGATTAGGGCATATGTGAACCTCCATGTAACCCTGGAACACGTAACCCCAAGGGAAGTCATCTCCTAGGCATGAACATGACGGAGGGCCAAAGATGGGGTCAGTGTTATCAGCATTCCTACACTCCACTCAGGACATCTTTATGGCCAATCTTTTACATACTGTCCTTCCGTGACGACCCTAGAGCCAAATATTGGGAGGGGACGTGCAGCCTACGCCACAGCTGCAATAGAAACAGCAACAGGAGATTAGCCAGTACCGCCCCTGACTTTCCACCGTTCACCATGCTTGAGAAGTAGGGACGACGTTCATTTAGCTACTTCTTGCTGAAAAGGGCATAGATCAGGATTTGAGGAATGGATGCCTTGTGTCCCATTCCAGGTATTTCTTAGTATAAAGTTGAGCCCCCATCCTTCGGGGACCCACCATTTTGGCACTCTCCTGTACAGGCTTAGCACCTTATTCTGCGTTTCATTATAAGCTTGATTAGGGCATTCCAGAAGGTGGTCCTGCCAGTGAGCTTTCAAAGTCAGACCTATTGTGTGCAAGCAGTCAGGTAAAAAGTTAGCCAGATAGGTGTAGAAACCAGAAGAATTCAGGATCCAGCCTGGTTTTACGGGTCAACAATAATTACTCAGCACTAGGATCTAACTATAAAAGTGTGTTACTGAAATAATTTCTTAAAATCACCTTCATTTCTAGTCATTTATAAAAACAAGTTCAGTTTTAACATACTTGGCCTATTTAGGGAAGCCTGGGTGGCTCAGTCGGTTGAGCGACCAACTTCCAGTTCAGGGCATGATCTCACGGTTCGTGGGTTCAGGCCCTGTGTCAGGCTCTGTGCTGACGGCTCAGAGCCTGATGCTTGCTTTGAATTCTGTGTCTCCCTCTCTTTCTCTCTCTGCCTTTACCTCGTTCGTGCTGCCTCAATAAAAACAAACAATAAATAAGTAAAAAAACAAACACACACTTGGCCTATTCATATAAGGGCAGGAAGAACAGGGACAGGTGATTCAGGTTCTTTTAAATCTAAGAAACTTTAGATTGTGTCTCTAACAGCCTTTTTAATTTTTTTAATGTTTTATTTATTTTTAATACAGAGAGAGAGCATGAGAGGGGGAGGGGCAGAGAGAGAAGGAGACACAGAACGGGAAGCAGGCTCCAGGCTCTGAGCTAGCTGTTAGCACAGAGCCTGATGCGGGGCTCGAACCCATGAATGTGAGATCTGACCTGAGCCGAAGTCGGAGGCCTAACCGACTAAGCCACCCAGGCACCCCTCTAACAGCCTTTGAAGGCCGAGAGTCAGGCCAGACACCTGCCATCAAACACGCCTTACTACCTATAGATTCGGGTGACTTCCTCTCCCTACAATATCCGGAGGTCCCCGAGCCTGTCAGGACCTGCACTTCCTTCCTTACCCAGAAAGGCTCCTGGGAACTCTAAACAAGGCGCCAGGGTGAGGTTTTCCCCAGGGAGCTTCAGTGCCTCCATTAAAAAAAAGAAAAAAAGAAAAAGAAAAAGAAAAATCAACCTTAGTTCCTTCAAGCCACCTGGTCATTTCTGAACCCATGCCAATCTCTCCCAAGCGGGACATTCCAGTCAAAGCCTGGGTCATACACCCAACGTTTCCAATGGTGTCCTATTATAAGAACATGTTATTATTCAACTTCCCCAAATAACCAGAATTTATCTTCCATTTAGCCATTGCCACAAGCCCCTGCCTCCTGGATATGAACTTACATCCAATTCACAACTCTTATCTGATATTATTACCCCCAGGGCCTCATTGATTTACTACCATTGTGCCTTTAAGACAGACCTCTTTCTGGCTAGCACCCCAATCCCATTGGCTTCCTTTCTTGACCAAGGTTTATTATGGTTTTGTTTTTTTTTTTAATGTTTACTTCAGAGAGAAAGAATCCCAAGCACACTCCGCACCACCAGCACAGAGCCCAATGTGGGCCTCAAACTTACAAACTGCAAGATTATAACCTGACCTGAAACCAAGAGTGGGATGCTTAACTGAGCCACCTGGGCGCCCCTTAATAGACCTCTTTATGGAATGAGCCAGACTACTGAAGGACTTTGAACAAGCCCGATTACCCCCCTGCCTTTTCTAAAATTCTCTCATGGTGGTAATCTTGTCATGCACGCCAGTCTGTAGAGACTACTCAGTCCGACCTGATAGCTTGTCCCCTATAACCATCAGTAGCCTTTATTTCTCCCTGAAATGTTGAGTAGTCTCCATAGATAGGTGAGCTCCCGGGTCTCTAGGCTCCATTACAGTTCATTTGCTACTGTGAGACCAATAAATGGTTAATTCCACACGGGGCCTCGGGTGGCCTCCTACTGGACACACTAGAGTGCAAAGTTGGCCTTAGCCCCTAGCCTCAGGGGGTGGGGATATTGTCCCCTGAAATTCCTCTGTTAGAGGCGGCGCACTCAGTGACACACGTGGCTTTTTTGAGCCTTCTTTTAAGGGCGAAAACTGTTTTCCTTTGGGCAAGGTCTTCCAGTCTTTGCAAGACTGAACTGGGTTGTTGGTCGAGATTTTCTCTTGGGGCCCCAGAGAACATTAGATCTCGCCACAGTTGCTTACAAGACATCTTGATGGGCTTCCTTTCCACCATTTTGTTGTCGGCAGGACTTTGTTTTTCCCTGCCTTCCAACCTACTTCCCGTATGATGGATTCTTTCGGTTCCACGGAAGTCAGCCACCGTAACACAGGCCAGGAAGCCACAGGGGCAAGGACAGATATTCAGTCTTGAACCGTGCCCCCAGAGCTGACTGAGATTCGGTCTTTCCTACCCGAGGAAAACAATTCTTTGGGCTTCTACAATGCTGGGCGTAGATGGCAGCTTTCACCCCCAGTTCATGCACAATTTCGTGCAGTTCTTCCATAGAGGTCCGGCATAAGAGAGGGGAGGAAACATCCCTTCCTTGGGTCAGGTGATCTTCATGCCCGTATTTATCCAATCAATCAAATTAGCTAAGCACCAGCAACTCTCGCCCATGCCTGCATTATACTACCTCCACCACAAGGCAGGTGGAATAGTGACCAAGGCCATCCCTGACATCCCTGACCCGTCCAGCACAATCCCCTCTCCCCCAGGGCTCCCCAAGTCCCAGTGGCCAAGCTGCCACCCCCTCCTGGGCCCCCATCCCCACTCAAAGCAGCTGGTTAGCTCCACCAACTCCGAGGCAGGACATTCCCGGTCTAAAGTCAACACTCGTCTCGTCTGTCCAAGCGCTCTCCTCACAACTCCCAGAATGCGGGGACTTGCAACGCACAGATCAATGGCCGGGCTACACTGGGAAGAGCTTGTTCAGTTCCCTTCTCCATTTCCTTTCCCCCTACCGTTGAGGAGAAACTAACAGTCCCCCAGGTGTCCTAGGGGCATCCTCTACTCACATGCTGGTTTCAAACACTCCAGGGACCTGGCTGCCTCCCCACATGGCCACCCAATGGCGGCTTTTCCAGCAACTGCCCCCCTACCAGTGCTTGTTCCCATTTGACTCTCCTTCCTGACCCGCCAATTGCTACGAGGCAGATGAGGGCCAGGAAAGTCTCCTCCAACTCGCAAAGGCACTTTAAGACCAAAGAACAGACCAAACAACCCCATACAACCTCTGCCGTATGGTGCAGTGTAGCTTACCGTCAGGAGTCAGAAGGGCAGTGACCTAGAGGAGAGGCGGCCTTCCCCTGCAGCTCTCCTCTGCCCGGGCCATAATTCCCAGCTTTACGCAGCAGGCGCGTGGTGGTGAGGTCACAGGGTGCTTATCCAAATGGGCACCACCTGCGCGCCAGGGACTCCATGCTCATTACCTAAAGTGGGGCCTTCTGGGTGCTGCTGTAGGCAAGATCCAAACAAGCCTTCCCCCATTCCAGTCAGGGCACACATGAACCTCCTTGGGGCCTGGAACATGTAGTCCCAAAGGTGGGGGGCATCTCAGGGACATGAACGAGATGGAGGGCCTGGGATGGAGTCAGCGTCGGGAGGCATCCTATGGATGGAGACAGGAGAATTCTATCAACGGTGCTCGGGCTGTTACACAATGGGAAGAAAAAGTGAACTTATCGCAATCTCACACAAAAATAAACCCTAGCAGGTAAAACTTAAATATAAAACTTGGAATTTTGAAACTTTTAGAAGAGCTTTATGAACTTGAGGTCAGAAAAGATTTATATTAAAGTTTATGTATTTATTTTGAGAGTGGGGGGAGGGGCGGAGAGAGAGCATCCCAAGCAGGCTCTGCCCTGTTAGTGCATCCTCCCAACTGTGAGATCAAGATCAAGCATAGGGCGCTTAACTGCCCAAGCCACCCAGGCGCCCCAAATAAAGATTTCTGAAAATACACACAGATGCCGCTAACGATTGATTGGTAAATCAATTATATTAAAATTAAGAATGTATAGTCCTCGCAAAAATATATAGGGTAAAAACAGTTCACACGTTGGGAGAAGATACTTTCAACCTATGTAATCATAAAGATTATAGTCCAGAATATAAATGAAATCTATGAATTAATAAAAACAATTTATTGGAAAAATGAGCAAAAGACAGCCACAGATGGCAGAGAAGAAGAAACACAACTGAGTCATAAATTTATGTAAAGATACTTAACCTTAATAGTAATCAAGAAAATTTAAACTAAAAACACAAGATACTGTTTCACACTCAACAGATTGGAAAAAATTAAAAAGGCTTTACGAAACCAGGTGTGGGCGAGGATTCCAATCAATGGCAACTCTCACACATTGTCTTTAAGGGAACAGTTGGATACAATCACTCAGGGAAACTGTTGGCATCGCGTTGTAAAACTGAACATCCCCTATGGGCCAGCCCATCCACTCCTGGATATATACCTTGAGAAACAAAAAGTTCCGTGCAGCACTCTTTGTAGTAGTAGTAATAATAATAACATAATGGTAATAGTAGAAATCTGAATGCAATTAAAATGTCCTTTTAAGGGGCACCTGGGTGGCTCAGTTGGTTAAGGTCCGACTTTGGCACAGGTGATGATCTCATGGTTCGGGAGTTCGAGCCCCACATCAGGTTCTCTGCTGTCCGTGCAGAGCCTGGAGTCTGCTTAGGATTCCGTATAACTCTCTCTCTGCCCCTTCCTCATTCGTGCTTTGTCTCTCTTCCTCTCTTAAAAATAAATAAACATTTTTTTAAATGTCCTTTTATAATAGGATGGATGGTACATAAGTTGTAGGTTATTTCTCTAAGGAAGCAGTGTGCAGAAGTAAGAATGAGCTGGAGTGACACCTGTTAGTGTGGATTATTCTCACAATGATGATGTTGAGTGAAAAAAGCAAGTTAGTATAGTGCATATAGTATGATCCATTTTATATACAGGGTGAACACAAGAAAAGGGAAGTACTACGTTATTTGGGGATCCAAACCACCACCACGCGGTGGTGCCTCATAAGGAAAAAAGAATGAGTGATGAACAGGATAATAGCTACATGCAGAGGAGGGTTAAGTGCATAGGACTGATGGACGCAAAGAGCTTTCCAACTATTGGCAGTATTCATTTTGTGACCTGCATGGTTGGTACAGGAGCCTTTGGTTTATTAGAATTCTCTTTTTTTAATTATTACTTTTATTTTGAGAGATAAAGAGCAAGCAGGAAGAGGGCAGAGAGAGAGGGAGAGAGATCCCAAGCAGGCTTTAGGCTGTCAGCGCAGAGCCTGATGCATGAACTGCAAGATGGTGACCTGAGCCAGAATCAAGGGGCGGACACTTAACCAACTGAGTCGCCCAGGGACCCCATTATAACTCTTTATTTATCTTTATTCACTCGTGTATATATAATATATATTATTAAATATGTATAATATTTCACAACAAAATATTTAATTAAGCATTTATAATTGTGCTCAGTGAATATTTGGGCATTATTTGCAAACATGAATCTCAAAGCTTTTTAATAAATTACAAGTCATATGCAAAATCAAGAATAACATTAACAGTAGTGGATCTTAGCTATTTGCTGGTATTTGCCTGGTGATTCTAGAATTCCTGGGTGACTACCTAAAATTTTCAAAACTAATGAAGCTTATTCTATACTTTGCTTCTATTCAAATATTACCACATCACAACCATTTAAAATCTCATCCTTTAAATTTATGTGTGCTTTATGATATGCAGACGAGGAAGCTAGAACTGAGGTCTCATTTGTCCACCCAAACACCACTACTGAGTTGGAGGGGCTTGTCCCCAAATGTCTCACCGGTTGGGCAGTCAAAATATTTAGAGACTACTGTTCCAGAAACAGGCAGTGTTTCTCTAACTGAAGGTGCCTAAGGGTCTTCCGTGCACCTGTTTAAAAGGCCGTCTCCTGGACAAACCCTCCAGGATTCTGGTAACGTTAGTATGAAGAGAGCCCCCGGAACATGGATTTTTAACCCACGCTGCGGGCCATTCTGCTAGAAGCAGCCCACCCGCCGCAATTCTGCGGTGCGTTCCGACAACAGTGAAGCCACAGCTTTGGAGAGCTGTGTCCCCAGACTGTGCGGAACCGCTTTTACTGAACTGAGCTTGGGCACGATGCCTTAGACTGGCACTGAGGGGCTCTGTAAGAGAGAAACGGCCCTTTTCATTCGAGCCGGTACCTGGAGTGAAGCTGTAATTGATGAGATAATGCGTGTCGAGGGCAGATCACGGAGCCCCGCACGGAGTGTGTTTCCAATAAATGGTGGCTTCTCATTGTTATCATTTTGTCTTATGGATTAATTCTTCTGATGAGAGCGCTTAGGAGCAAGTTCTTTCTTTTAGTCTAGAAGAATTATGCTATTCTCTAGAACACAGCAATTTGACAGTCTGGTTCTTAGGTCAATTTATTTTGATACTTGGTTTAAATGGCTGTCAGAGCTGACAAAATGTACCTCCCGCGGATATGCAGATCTCAACGGGAGAAGGGAATCATTGGTCGGACTTAATGACTATACCTGTTTTTTCTGCCTCATTTACCAGTTATTCTAAGCAGTTTGATTTTTTTTTTTTACAATAGACACTCAATTTAGCGACTTTTGCCTTGTTTTCCAGGGAACTTGGAACCAAATTAGTGACTCTTATCATGTAGGTAGACTTTCATCATGCGCAAAAAAAGCATCTAATTTTTCATACTGTTTTATATTCTTATCCTTTTTTTCTCACCTACTTTTTTTAAAGTTTATTTATTTAGAGAGAGAGAGAACGAGCAGGGGCGAGGCAGAGAGAGAGGGAGAGGGGGGATCCCAAGCAGGCTCTGCAGTGTCAGCACAAAGCCCATCCTGGGGCTCGAACCCACAAGCAGCGAGATCATCACCTGAGTGTAAGTCAGATGCTCAATCTACTGAGCCACCCAGGTGCCCCTCAGCTACTTCTAAATAATGCTACTTTTTGGTTATTTTGTTGGAAGGCAGTGAGAGGAAGGGAGGAAAGAGAGCGTGAGGAGGAACACGGCTGAGAGCAGACATGAGCAGACAGGAGGGACCAGTGTCTCCGTCAAGCTCCAGCTCATACGTGCCCTCCGTTTCGATAATCAGAAATCGGGGTCAGAGATCCAATCTGTGTTACAGTCCATCATGGGATTTCACTTCCTCTCTGATGGACATTTAGCCACAAATTTTATATTCATCACATAAATTTAACCAAATTAATAACTACCTTTGTGGAGAATTATCTGTTATTTTTGCATATAAAATGGTCTCCATTGCTTCATAGAAGGTTTTGAGATGCATATTTTTTAACTGGGGGAAATTTCTAAGTGTCCAAAGAGGAGCAGTCCCTACCCCATGTCTCTTGGATTCTTTATGTGAACTTAGAAAAACTAATTTTAATTCATCTTTAACTTTTCATTGCTTGAATTTTCGCAGGCTAAACTAATTGTTATCATTCCAACTAGTCTTTTTTTTTAATGTTTTATTTATTTTTTGAGAGAGAGAGACAGCATGAGCAGGGGAGGGTCAGAGAGAGAGGGAGACTCAGAATCTGAAGACAGGCTCCAGGCTCTGAGCTGTCAGTACAGAGCCCAACACAGGGCTTGAACCCATGAACCGTGAGATCATGACCTGAGCTGAAGTCGGATGCTTAACCGATTGATCCACCCGGGCACCCCTCATTCCAATTAGTCTTAAGAGAGCTTTGTGAAGACCACTGTTTTGAAAAGAACTTTCTACTTTTAAATGCTGGTTCAGAGCATATTATCATCTCACATTTCTACCTGCTGGTAACATTTAGCCAAAAATATCCAAGCACAATAATAATGGGTCTGACATGACTGTGTTTACATAATTTTTAATAAATGAAAGCTACTCATTTTCTTTTCATCAGTGTGTCACTGTTTTTAATAGTTTTTAATTTCTCATGCCTTTTTTGGAAAGCTTGCATGCTTAATCATTTTCCTTTTTTATTTTTTTTTTTAATTTTAGAGAGAGCGTGCATGCATGTGGGGGAGAAGCACAGGGCGAGAGAATCCCAAACAGGCTTCATGCTCAGCACAGAGCCCGGCATGGGGCTTGATCCAGGACCCTGGGATCATGACCAGAGCTGAAATCATGAGTCAGACCCTCAACCGACTGAGTCACTCAGGCGTCTCCATCATTTTTCTTTCTAATTCGTACTCCAGCATTCAGAAACATCAGCCAGCTTTTGGAAGAATATTCCCCTAAGAGATCTCTATGTGAGCACTTTTACAGTAAGTGCCCTAGTATTTTTGAGATGTTAACAACTTCACTGATTTGGTCCCTCCTCAGGTTGCAGTGAAAATTAACTGGAGGAAAAGATGACTCATACAGTTTACAGGGCGGCTGAACAGTATTAGAGAATGGTGGGCGAGTAAAACAGGTTTTGAGGTAATGAATGATACACACTCCCACTGACCATGAAAAGTAATGTTGTATACTACAAGACGACATTGATTCTTCTACCATTTTAACAATTGATAAGGTCAGAAGGAAAGAGAACTAGTAAGTAAAAGCCAGTTTTATTGGCATTCTTATAAACACAATTCTCTACCAGCTTCTCTTGGGCATGTCCACCATACAATGTTAATTTATGACATTCGGTGGTAAAGATTGGAAAAAACCCTACTGTGTGCTTACTGTATATGAAGCCCCACGTGAAGTGACTTAGATTGGCCTCTTCACTAAACACTCTGAACAATCATGGGGGAAAATAGTGTTATCCCTATTTTATAGAATCTGTAGGTTCTCGAGAAGATTAAATGATTTGCCTAAATTCTTCTTGTACTTGACATGGTTGGCCATTGGGTCCCACTTGAGACACTCTCTTTCCTGGCTGCAGTCATACTTCCCCTTGAGTTTTCCTTGGTGTTTCCTGGCTATTCCTTAGTTTCCTTTCGTAATTTCTCTCTCCCTTCCTAACCTCTAAATGTTGATCCTGTAGATTTTCAGGCCCCTTGAGAGGCTTTTCTAGTCTCTCTCCATTCTGTCTTAAATTTAAAGTGCCATCTAAATGTATATGATTCCTGTATATGTTTGGTCACCACCCAGACGAGTCTGACGAGTTCCTGTCATAAATCTTACTGCCTACTCGACACCTTTACTTGGATCTCTTACAGACAACTCACGTGCAACACGCACAAAATTCAACACTTGATTTCTCCCTGAAACTATTTCTCACGGAGTTTCTCCATCTCAGTAAATGACATCATCGTCCATCCAGCTGTACAAATCAGAAACGTTTTTATTTCTATCTTTCTCTTGTCTTCAAACCCAATATATGACTTTGTTTCATGGCTGGTTCCTCTAAAATGGAGCTCAAAGCCACCCATTTCTTTTCACCTCCTTGGACCGTGGGCTTTTGCCAACACTCCAGCCCTGCACTAATGCAGTAGTCTCTTATATGTCCTGGTTCCTCCTCTCCCCAAATCCATTCTCCATATAGTATTTGGAATTTTTTAAGAGAGGGAGGGGCACAGGGGGAGGGAGGGGGGTGGAATCCCAAGCAGGCTCTACTCCCAACGCAAGCTCATGACAGTGACCTAAGCCAAAATCAAGAGCTCAACTGACTAAGCCACCCAGGTACTTCAGTCTTTGGAATTATTTTTAAAATGTAAGTTGAGGGGGGCGATAAAAAGACCATGGGGGACTATTAGGATTAGAGGCTTTTCTATATGACACTCTAGTGGTGGGTACATGTCATTCAACATGCTTCAAATCTGCCCCTTGTCAAAACCCATTGGATGTACAGCACCAAGATCGAGCCCTAATGTAATCTGTGGATTCTGGGTGATGCGTTACCGTAGGGTCACGGATTGTAACCAATGAACCACTCTGGTGAGGCACGTTGAGAGTGGGGAGGCTGTGCAAGTGTGTGGGCGGGGGGGGGGGGTTTGGGAAATCTGTGCACCTTCCATTCAGTTCTGCTGTATACCTAAAACTGCTTCTAAAAATATTTCGTAAAAAATAAATTGGATGGTACCACTCTCCTGCTCAGACTCCTTTAGTGCCTTACTATTTGCCTCTGAAATAAAATCCAGATGCCTTTTTGCAGCTGACCAGACCCCTACCTTTCACTCCAACCCCAGCTCTGCCAGCCTCGAACTTTCCACCCACCGTCATCTCTGTGAACAGACCCCTCTCATGTCTTCGGACCTCGCCCTTCCTCCAGTGTCTCTCTGAAATGTCTCTTTGGATACCCTCCTTCATCCTTACTGTTTCCATCTTGTTTTCTCAATCTCAGCTGAAGGACGCCACCTCAAAGGGCTAGCCTGACCGCTGTATCAAAATGAGAGCTCCACCCCCATATTTTCTTGTAACATATTCGTTTTCTTCAAGGATTTTCTTCATCGGAAATTCTATCTTCACCCATTTACGTGTTTATTATTGCTCTGTCCCACTGAACTATAATCTCCATTGAGGGCAGGGACTATATCTGTTTTCATTTACCACCATAGATCTGCTGTCTTGTACAAAGTAGGCAAGCGGTAAATATTTGATGAATGAATGAATGAACAAACGTACATCTGGCTAGTAAGTGGTGAAGGCAGGATTCAAACCCAGAATCTGTCTGACTCTAGAATGTGTGCAGTGAACTATAATGCCAGAGTAAAAGTAATTCGTCTTTGGTGGAATTGCAGTGTGAAATTAATTTTATTATATTATCATTAAGTTACATATAAATATTAAATAGTATAAATTATATTTAAATATGTTATATTAAATTATTAGATTATTATTATTTAAATTCTTCTAAAATGCTTAGTTGGTTGGGTGGCCAACTTCGGTTCAGGTCAGGATCTCACTGTGGGTTTGAGCCCCATGTCGGTCTCTGTGCTGACAGCTCAGAGTCTGGAGCCTCTTTCGGATTCTGTGTCTGTCTCTGTCTCTCTCTCTCTCTCTCTCTGCCCCTCCCCCACTCACACTCTGTCTCTCAAAAATAAATAAATGTTAAGAAAAATTTTTAATGCAATAACCCATAGGCTAACCCTTCAGTGACAAGAGAGTCGTGCTTGATTGGCCTGTATTCTGCAAATAAACAGTGATGCTGGATAACATAACTATGCCATATTTGGCATTTTGCTCATTACTGAGATGTCAGACAAGGTCCCCTGCAATGATTCTATCAACTCTATCAAGTTTTCTGTGAAATCACATCAAATGACTTTGGGAAAGTTACTTAACCTATTTAGACCGTTAGTTCTTTATCTACAAAATGGGGAAAGAGCTATTTCATGGGATCATTTAGGAGGACTGAAGGAGATCATAGATGAAAAGTCCTTACCATGGGGTCAGTATATGGCTAGGAAATAGAAACTGTGTTCTCTCTCTCTCTCTTCTCTCTTTTCAAAGCCTTAATTCTTCTGTTGGCTGCAAAACTCTAATCTTCAGGGCTAACCAACAAGGGTTCCTTTTAAAAACTATTCCTAAGTTCCGACCTGGTTCAGAGTTCCTGGATTGACATGCCAAGTCAACAACGACTAATGATGTAGGGAGAAGTAGGAAGGAGGGTTCCCCATGGGGGGGACCTCTGGCATCCACAGGCAGCCTCTCAATCCGGATGAACCGGATTCTCAATCAACACTGAGGTCAAACTTTATGGCCCCGGCAGCTACAGTCCCCTTTTGAAGTCAGTAGCATTTCTGGAATTTGTGTTTGGTTAAGTTTACATTTCTCACCAAGGCACAGCTTTGAGGAATGTACAAGAAAACTAGAGCAACCTACCTGTTGTTTTCAAAGTTATTTTTCAAGAGAAGTTTGATGATGTTCATTGATCCTGCCTTGAACAACAACGGCAACAAAGTAAGACAAACACTGATATTTAGGGATGGGAAGGTTTTTTCCTCCTATTGTCTCACGGGACTTTGTTCTCTAGGATTTGCCAAGTCCTCTGTTTCATGTGTTTAATGAAAGTCTTGGGTCCCACTTCTCTTGAGACTGATTTGAGAGGATCATATTGCTTTCTTAAGAAAAATGTCAGGGGGCTCCTGGGTGGTCAGTTAGGCTTCCAACTTCAACTCAGGTCATGATCTCACCGCTCATGGGTTCGAGCCCTGCGTTGGGCTCTGTGCTGACAGCTCAGAGCCTGGAACCTGCTTCGGATTCTGTGTCTCCCTCGCTCTCTGCCCCTCCCCCACTCACACTCTATCTCTCTCTCAAAAATGAATAAATGTTTCAAAAAACATTTAAAAAAAGAAAGATGTCAAAGTTTCTTTTCTGTGTCTCAGGTTTTGGATGTAATCGTGACAAAACTACATGAGCTGGTGGAGGAAGCCATGGAATTTTTAGAGAATCTGGAAATGTAAAAAAAGGAATTGAATGGATTTAAACATTTTAAATTTGTAAGCAAAGTATAGCTGATATATAATATTAAATTTGTTCCGGGGTGCAACATAGTGACTCAACAATTCTATACCTTATGAAATGCTCACTATGGTTACTGTATTACAGTATCATTTGCTATATTACCCATGCTGTACTTTTCCTCCTCACAACTTATTTATTTTATAACTACCATTTTGTACCTCTTAACCCCCTTCACCTGTTTTGCCCACCACCCGTCCCCTTTGGCAACCACCAGTTTGTTCTCTGTATTTATGAGTCTCTTTCTCTGTTGTTGTCATTGTTGCTGTTTGTCCCTTTGTTGTGTTTCTCAGATTCCGCATAGAAGGGAAATCACTTGATATTTGCCTTTTTCCTGTCTGACTTATTTCACTTAGCACAATACCCTCTAGGTCTATCCATGTTGTTGCAAATGGCGGAATCTCATTCTTTTAATGGCTGAGTAATAGCCCACCACTCACTCTTCTTCTTTTTCTTTCTTTTTTTTTTTTTTGAGACACAGCATGAGTAGGGGAGGGGCAGAGACACACACACACACACACACACACACACACACAGAATTTAAAGCAGGCTTCAGGCTCTGAGCTGTTAGCACAGCTGCACAGCCAAATCGTATGGTACTTCTATTTGTCGTTTTTTGAGGAAATTTTATACTGTTTTCCATAGTGGTGCAAGAGATTCCTAGTGCCTTCTGATTCCAGGACAATTAAATAGATTGTTTGCTAAGTATTTACTCATTTTGGAGAAGAAAAACTTCGAGGTAAGTACCACAAAGTTTAAGATTTATCATAAGGAGAGGCGCCTGGGTGGCTCAGTCAGTTAAGTGTCTGGCTTCAGCTCAGGTCACGATCTCATGGTTCGTGGGTTTGAGCCCCGTGTCCTGTAAAATTAGTGGAGCCTCAGCTGCCCTCGTTGACTGGAACTTGGGCCAAGGAGATGGTTTCAGACCATCCTAGGGCAAAATTATTGGTGTTTCTGATGTCTCTTATGCATTGGCTTTAATATTCATTTACTAATAAATATGTTCAAGGTAATCAGTTCCGTTTTTTCTGATTTCTAAAATCAGTGACGTTTATTCCAAAGGTAACCGTATCAAGACACTTTGTCCTTTTCTTCACATTATTTTAGTGTCTACGAGGAATGTCTCATTACTTTCAAACTCTCCTCCTCAGGGTAATCCTGCCTTTACATTTCATTTTTCAGTTCTGGGCTCCATTCGATTTTTACTCACAGAATTAAATCTGAGGGAGTCATTATTCTGCTTTTTATAGTATTTCTAAGTATCTCAGAAAGACAAGATCATTTTCACCTTACCTTTGAATAAAATCGACGGAGGGGTTTTAGTAAAAGAGAAGTTTCCTTTTCTGACATTTTTGGAGAGGGAAGAAATGCTTTTTGATGCCATCTACTCCGTCCAGCTCCCCTGGGTCCCAGGAGAAGTCAAGGCCAGCCCTGGCCCCGTGTGCTCTCTGCTGCCCTCACCCGTGCTTTGTTAGCACACCAGATGGAAACGCTTCCTGTCCTGCCTTCACAAAGCTGGAAGGTTCTGCTAGTCTCATTTTTCCAACCTGGGTGCATTTACACCCTGCTGGTGAGAGGGGAAGCTCCAGAATAAGATTGGAATAAATAATGCGGGGACCGGAGAAAATGCTTTCATTGGCAATTGTGCAAATAAAACAGCCCCAGGAAGACTTTGCCAGTATTCAGTGACTCCAGTTCACAATTCGGGGTGGCATTTAAAGAACTCACTTCTAAGATTAGCCTGAAAAAGAAGGAATTTTCTTGTTTTCTGTTGTTTCTGTAACTGAGCATCTCAGAATGATACTTTTTGATAGAAGACTTAGAATTCACACCCGCACATCTTGTGACATTTTATGATGAAATTTTAAAAATCATCATCCAGTTTTAAGTTCTATAGTTGCATCCTCCCATCAAAATATAGAAAACACAAAAGTAGAGGAAACAGAAAGAGTACTGGTGACGTAGCTGTGAGATCCTTCGGTTTCTCTGAGTCATGGGTGCCTCTTTGGAGGCCTACCAGGAAAGTTGAGCTTTGATGAATCTGTGTTTCTAGAGTATAATGCCTAGAAATACAACGAGGTCTTCACATGGAATGACTGTTGGAAACTGCTTTTCCTAAAATAAAAAATATTTGGGCTAAAATTAACAACTCCGGCAACAACAGATGTTGGCGAGGATGCAGAGAAAGAAGAACCCTCTTGCACTGCTGGTGGGAATGCAATCTGGTGCAGCCGCTCTGGAAAAGAGTATGGAGGTTCCTCAAAAATTAAGAATAGAGCTACCCTGCAATCCAGAAATTGCACTAGTAGGTATTTACCCAAAGGACACAAAAGTGCTCATTCGAAGGGGCACACGCACCCCAATGTTTACGGCAGCGCTATCAACAATAGCCAAATTATGGAAAGAGCCCAAATCTTTCCATATCGACTGACGAATGGATAAGGAAGATTTGGCATATACGTACAATGGAATATTACTTGGTGATCAAAAAGAATAAAAACTGGCCTTTTGTAACAATGTGGATGGAACTAGCATGTATTATGCTAAGCAAAATAAGTCAGAGAAAGATAAATAAAACATGATTTCAGTCATATGTGGAATTTAAGAAATAAAACAGATGAATGGAGGGGAAAGAAAAGGGAAATAAGATAAAAACAGACAGGGAGGCAAACCATAAGAGACTCTTAATACAGAGAACAAACTGAGGGGTGCTGGTGGGGAGGTGGGCGGGGGTGATGGGCATTAAGGAGGGCACCTATTGGGATGAAGACTGGGCGCTCTGTGTAAGTGATGAATCACTAAATTCTACTCCTGAAACAATTGTTACACTATATGTTAACTAACTTGGATTTAAATAAAATTTTAAAAAATTTTTTAATGAAAAATTTTTTTCTTATATATTTCCCTATGATTTAGGCAGCCTGGGCTTTCAGAACAATTTGCCTAAATAGCGTGCATTTAAACTGATCACAATCATTGAGTAAATGGTTCGCTGTGGTCCACGGGTACGAGTTTCTTCCCTCTGTTGACTTGGTTCTTGGATTCCACTTAACTAATGAAACTAATTGCCTACAAAGAGGACTAGGATAAACGTACGATTTGAGAATGCTAAGACATGGGAGCTGTGAGCAAACTCACAGTGGCCAAACATCTCTAGACTCTGCTAATCTTGAATTACTATTCAGAACACTCTCCGCTCTTCTCTGTTTCATTTTATGCCTTGGATATTCTGATACAATGCCGAGCTCTTTCCCATTACGTGTTCAATCGTTCTGTCCTTGTTGAATTAGTTGCCAAATTGCTTTCTGGTCGGGACTCTTCAGGAGAGCAGACTCTCTCCTTGGCGTGGATGCATATCTTCCTTAACAGCAGTTTGCTGTCATCGATACAGAGACGCATGGAGAGGGCGACTGAAGATCCACTTTTAACTCCTTGATTTGAATGGTCCATGGAGACATGCACCAGGCCAGCCTGTCGCAGTAAGCGTTATGGCAGGTAAGAGAAAAATCCTAGGAATCATGCATTTTCTGCCTTTGGTTAACATACAATTAACAGCATATTTCTATGCGAAGACAGTCTTTACATCAAAAACTTCCAGGAGTTCTGGATAGATTCAATGCAAAGACTTTCAAGGCTTGAGTAGAGAAATATGTTCTCCTTTTTATTTAAATGTTTATTTTTGAGAGAGAGAGTGTGTGTAAGCAGGGCGGTGGGGGTGCAGAGAGAGAGAGAGGGAGCACAGAATCCGAAGCAGGCTCCAGGGTCTACACTGTCAGCACAGAGCCCGACGCAGGGCTTGAACTCACCAACCATGAGATCATGACCTGAGCCGACGTCAGACCCTCAACCAACGGAGCCACCCAGGCTCACCTGTTCTTGTTTTTGATAAAAATAGATTTCTGCCCAACCAGGATAGGGTAATATCTGTGGAATGCTCTGCCCTCACCTATCCCATGAAGAAATTCAAGTTAGGGGGGAGGTTTCAAGACTTCCGTGTCCGGCTTCTTTGTTCCTGAAAAGGCGTCCAAGACATAAAAGGCTGCTATCATTCTCATTGTCTCGTTATACTTTGGAAACGAGGAGATAAACCCACAGGCACGAGAATACATGTGTGGGTGGGTGGGTTTCCTTCTTCGGTTAGTACTTGAGGCTGACAATTTGTGCCACAGCTTCGAGTTAGCACTCTTCCTCCGATTCCTCTGTCAAAACGCAGCATGATCTAGCCCTGAACAATATTAAATATATGTAGGAAAGCACCGAAAGTTATGGATGATGCTACCTGGGCGTAAGGTACCGAGATTTCATCTGATGAGAGAATATCTTAGTTTCAAAACCCTTTCGCGATCAGCAGTAAACGCTAGCGGATAAAACAGTAACGAGCCCAGGGGCTAGTGCAAACAGAAACAACAAAATGTACAGTGAACATTCTTCCTTCATTTGTTGCCTTAGCAAATAGAATTTGATTGCCAAGTTCTTCACAGAACATTGAGTCTTTTGTGTTTTATTTCTATCTATAGACACAGAGATCCGTCCCTCTGCCGTGGAGATGTTGTCTTATACGGGGATCGTATTTCAGCAAACATAATTAAACCATCACAAACAGAGCCTTCCATTAGTCAGTCCAGACTTATTGCTGTTGTCCCTCAGACGCATATAAAAGTATTTCACATTCTGCTGGGGGAAGAGAAAGACCGCTAAATATTTCATGGGTTTTTCTTGATCAGATTGTTTATTTCTCAACATTTTAAAGAGATACTTAATTTTTCCCGACAGCTATTATTGTCAGCGCATTAGAGAAATAGACATTAAGGGCAAAATTTGCACGGGATGACAAAAGCTGGTATTTTCCTGGAATGATGCTTGCTGTGTGCATTAAAATAAATCTCACACTGCTCTCCAGAAAATGTCCTTGGCATGTGATGTGTTCTCTAAAGCTATATTCTGGTAATGTTCTGCATCTAAGGTTTCGAGCAGGGGGAGAAATCATATTTTGATTGGTGCGGTTCAATATACATTTGGGTTTTGTGCAAAAAAATAAAAAGACACTAGAGGGCGCTATTTGATTTTGTTTTTCGCTGTGTCGTGCCGCACTGCCAGTGCCCGGGGCACTGAAAAATGCCCTGGTCTCCTCATTAGGGCCAGACTGCGATGAAATACGGGCATAGAAATCGCTGCGTCCCAGGAGCGAGTCTAGGAGCTTCAGGATGGGGTAGAGGCTAAATTCAGAATTAGTAAATAAGTAATTCTTTATTACCCCAAGCCTACATGATTGTCATCTTTAAATAATTAATTCCTTTGGTTGAAAGAAATTTTAGTAGATTTCAAGCTCTTACTAAATGTCAAATGGTCCTAAAAATAGTTAGAATATTAGACAATGTAAAACAATTAGTGCTCTCAAGTTTTGCCACCAGGATGCTGAGGAGCACACGTATCTACTACTGGTTAAGAAACTAATTATAGAATTCCTAATTGTCAGAAATGCCAGACCCCACGGTGTTGGTTTTTTTTGATATCAGACAAATACCAAGTTAATAAGATTCCCAATTAACTTCCTTTTTAACCTTTGCTAGTGCTTTTTTTCACTCCTCTTCCTTGAGGCAAATCTTTTTGAGTGGCAGGGAAAGGTGGCGTTCTGGAGCTAATCTAAATATATACTGTCGTGTGATTTACATTTGTATGGTGTCATTTCTAACATAAGAATACTTGAAATGAAGCTTAATATTCTCCTTTTACAGAGAAGAAAGCGGAGGTATTACCCTGTCGAATGGTTTGTTTCAAGGAGAGAATTAGTAGAAGCATCAGGATCACCTTCCAGTTCTGCCTTCCTGTCAGTCAGCTGAGGGGCCCATTTGGTTTTAGTTCCGTACAAATATTCCCTTTGACACAGACAGGAATGACTGACTCACAGATGACATGACAGCTGTCACCCTGCATTTCCAGGTCTTCTGTCCTCCAGGCTCACCGGAAGCTCCTACTTCCCAGCTCTCAATTAGTTGACAGCCATGCAACATGCTTTGCACAATGAAACAGGAACAGAAGTGATTTGGCGTCCTTTCCAGGCTGTGATTCTCCGCCCTGCCTCCCCTAGCCTCGCTGAACCCCAAGCTTTGTATTGAGCTTGCAGCATCAAAAGATAATAAAGCCTCAAGAAATAACAAGTGTTAGCGAGGATGTGGAGAAAAGGGAGCCTTGGTGCACTGTAGGTGGGAATGAAATCAGTGTGGCCACTGTGAAAACAAAATGGCGGCTCCTCAACAAACGAATACCAGAACTAGCGTACAACCCAGCATCGCCACTTCCGGTACTTATGCAAAGGAAACAACAGACTAATTTGGAAAGATAGCCGCATCCCTATGTTCATTGCAGCGTCACTCACAATAGCCAACATACGGAAGAAACTGGAGTCCATCAATGGACAAATGGATAAAGAACAAGTAATACACACACACAAACTACTTAGCCACAAAATAAAGAAGGAAATCCTGCCATTTGCAATAACATGGATAGACATTGAGGGCATTATGCTAAGTGAAATAAATCAGAGTCAATATTGCATAATCTCACTTATACAGGGCTTCTTTTTTTTAGGTTTATTTATTTATTTTGAGAGAGAGCGCATGCATACATCTGAGGAGGGACAGAGAGAGAGAGGGAGAGAATCCTAAGCAGGCTCTGCACCACCAGCACAAGCCCCGGCACAGGGCCCGACAACCCACAAACTGTGAGATCATGACCTGAGCTGAAATCAAGAATCGGACATTCAACCAACTGGGCCGCCCAGGATTCTTAAAAAGAAAAGGACAAAAGAGCTCATAGACACACAGAAATCCCAGAGGTGGGGAGGGGTGGGTCAATAGGCAAAATGAGTGAAGGTGGTCAAAATATACAAATTTCCAGTTATCAAACAAATTAAGTCCTGGGCATGTAATGGACACCATGGTGACTACAGTTCATAATACTGTGTTGTATATTTCAAAGTCAGTAAGAGAAGAGATCTTAAAAGTTCTCATCGTAAGAAAAAGTATTGGTAAGTACGGAGGGTAACAGATGTTAACGAGTCTTCCTGTGGTGATCGTTTCACAGTATATACAAATAGCAACTCTGCTGGGCACCTGAAACTCATAAGTTACATGCCAATTATATCTCAAAAAATTTTTAAGTGTGGTTCTGATGCAGAACAGGAAAATAAATCAATGGAAGGGAATCAAGAGCTCATAAACAGACCCACAGAGACAGAAACTTTCTATATAGTAAAGGTGGTTCCACAGTTCGATGGGGAGAGGATAAGCTGTTCAATAACTTCTGCTGAGGAAAAAAGAAAAATAACCAAGTCTCCGTCAACCCGTCCCAGGTGAGAGAGAGGACATGGGCCCACTGGCACAGGCGAGAAAGAAGTGCTGGTGTGTAAGCCACTTAGATCCTGGGATACTCCATTATCTACCGTGACCTAGCTTATCCTAATGATGAGACAAGCTAAAGATGTCAACCAAGGAAGAAAACCAAAGGCCAAAAAACACAAAAACAAAACCAAAAAAAATCTCCCAAAGGCCAAGAATAAAAGTGTAGCCAAAACAGGTTTAAAGAACTAAACAAACGAAACAAAACAAAACAAAAAAAACCTCCAAACCCAACAAACTATTGTTTTAATTTGGAAATTTCTCATGACTTTGATAAGAAAATCAATAAAGAGAAGTTATTAAAGATTAAATCACTTCCTTGTGTGTTTTTAGGTAAGATTCATCTCAGGAAATCAAGCAGAATAAGCAAGACGTTCTTATGTTCAACTCAGGATCTGTCTGACGGCGAACCCCTAAACCTTCAACTGTGTAAATGACATGGTTTTTCACGTGAAGACAGAACACGCACATAACCTCAGTTTCTCCATTTGTTGACCCTCCCAGAGGGCTGGGAGGTCAAAGCATCCCAGCACAGACTGTCTACACCCCAGCCTCCTCAGCCCAGTGACAGTTGCCTGGTGTATGCAAGACAGCACTAATCATATCCACACCCACAGTCAAGGACGCTAGGATTTATGCTCTGCTTTTCAGAGCTCCCAGAAAAATACAAAAATACCATCAGCTTCAATCCAAAACAACTTCAAAATAAACTTGAAGTGGGTTTTACTTTGTTTTTAACCTCAAACAGAGAGGCGGCCCAGGGATATATTTAGCAGGCCCCCCATTTTGCAGTTAATTACAGCAAATGCGAGTTTGTGTACCATATACAAGAGTGGATGCTACCTGTTTCTCCTCCACACCGCCTGGTAACGTCCCGCTGATGCTCCGTAAGTCCGCACGAAAAACACCTGGTTGACAGGAATCAGAAATCGTTGTGGTACTCGACCAAATAAATGAATTTCTTCATGGCCAAGAACGTGCTTTATCCATATAACAAAAACACACAAAAGCTCTGGCCAGCAGGATCTACTGGTCCAACCGCTGCTAATTCGTGGAATCAGAGCATGCTACTTGGCATGCAAAGCTTAGTATCAGCAAGAATTCTTTCAGTCACCAAGTAATGAGAATACGTGAACACAAAGTTTATTTAAGCATAAAACACATTAAAAAGTATTTGGTTGATTTGTGAGAGAGAAGGGTCTGGGATGGGGGATGGGGTTCCCCAGGTCTGCAAACAATCTCCCGAGCGGTCAATGGCAAGGTTGAGGGACATGGGGGGAGGGAAGGGGGAGCTCATCATAAACAGAAGCGAGCGGCACGTACACATCACAGATCAGACACTTGCAAACATCAGGAAGATTCCTTACAGAGACTCAAACCTTCCAGTCACTGCTTCCCAATGTTGTTCCAACAGGCCCTTTCCCCGTGAAAAACTAGGGTCCAGAAATGGCACTGGCTTGACAGATTTCTCTGGTTAGATTTCCGGTCAGACTTCTCCAACCAGGACTTTTTTTTTTCCTTTATTGGTGTTTCACGTGAACCAAAGTTTCTAGTGACAACTATTTGGAAATTTTAGGCAAGATACATGCTTTTTCCACCACTGGGTTTCAGAGGCCCTGCTGTGGTCTTTGTAAATGGAGCTTGGAATGTGACTCATTTCTAGGACTTGGACTGTGAGGCAGGTGGTATCGTTTTGAGAATGGTTGGACACTTTCAAATAGGTTTTGACTGAAGGGCACACACCTTTTATCCTATGGGGAGTTGAAGTAAATTACAGTACGTTACATAGCAACCTTGAGTTAATTATGAGGTCGTGCCTGATTTATAGACAAAATGCCATAGTAAAATCTGGGTCATGATGAGAAGCAGCGTCCAAACTTGAAGTTCAATGGAAGAATTAGATGCTGTGAACAGAGAGGAACATAGTAAGTCCTGTGAAGAAAAATACTTGTTTGACAGGAATCAGAAATCACTGTGGTACTCGACCAAATAAATGAACCCCCTTTCTTCATGGCCAAGGACTTGCTTTACCCAGATGGTGCTGACCGAGGCAGGAAAGCAGCAGAATTAACCTCTACAAGAGTCCTGCCAGCCCCGGGAAACCACGGGCTCAGGCTCCCGTGAGAAATCTTGCTTGTTGGATCTTGGATCCCAGTCCCAGCCACAGCCCAGGTAGACTTGGTGACCTGATTTAATGCCAATAGTTGGACCTTATGTAGTTGGGTATCTTATTTTTCTTAAAAATCACCTTCATCTTTTAGATGAAAGAACAGGACCCAAAGGTTCAAATATATATGTCTCCAAGATGGTGCTACAATTCTTTGGCACTTTCTCCATCTTTCCATCTTAATATCTGAGATTTAAGTCTGTTGCTAACTGAGTGGACTTTGCATATGAATGTCTCCTACTCGGCGCAAAGGGCTCCCCGTGCTCCGGGCCACCTGCCTCAAACGGGAGGTGACAGTTACCTCGGCAGCTCTTGCCGTCCTCCTGAAGGGTCCCCGTCACGCAGCTACACAGAGGCCCGTCTACCCGGCTCGTGCAAATCTGCTCGCACCCTCCATTGTCCTCACACCAGTCCAGCCCTAAAAAAGAGCAGCTGGTCACATCAACGTCAGACAGGTCAGACCTTCAACTCCTATCTCAGGGCGAGACTTTAAACAGAGGAGAGGAAGAAGAAAAGCGCAGAGCTGTTGTGGGCGTTTTAAGTCAAGGAGGCGCCTCCGCCACGGAAGTGAGCCGCTCTTCTCCACCTGGCGCCCTCCACTTCCTCATTCGCCAGACCCACATCGTAGTGGAAACGACCCAAGACTTAGTCCAAGCCTTCACATCCCATTGTTTTAATAATTTATCGTGTGTTTTGGGGAGACATACATACTTTTTCTCCTAATAGGTCCCACCGAAATGATCTGCTCTTTACGTTCTTTGGTATAATCTGTGGCAATCCTGGAATTCTGTGGGCAATTCTGAAAGACAGAGCACCAGAGGGAAAATTGCACACAATTAAGCTGATCACTTATTCTCCACCATGTCTCTACCTCCGAAAGAGGCAGTGGTCCCAGCCTGGAGCACTATCGCTGCTCGGATTAATTAGAACGAATGCATTCTTGATCATGGAGCCCACTGGGACTCTGGGCTTTACGTTGAGCAGAATTAAATATATTCCTCGCACAAGAATTAGATTCAAAGATGCTCCCTTCCCAGGAACGAGGGCTGTTGTAGCACATCGGGCAGTAAGGGAGGCGGCAGCATCTGTAAGTAGCTCTGACCATAATTCACGGCGTGATTCTGCAAACATCGAGGAAGCATGCAGCTGGAATATTAAAGGTTAGGGAGCCGATTCCAGGGCAATAAAATCTTAGGGACACCCATACTTGGCAGGGATGTAAGCGTGGCATGGGAGAGATGACTGGCCCGTCACCTCCTTCCATCAGCCCCTCCAGCAGCCTCTCCAGAGCCACTGGCTGGCGTGGACCTAGACGAGAGGCAGGGAAGTCACTGTCTGTCAGGTTCAGGTGGCCTGGCTCCTTGAGACTGTGGTCTGGTGGTTCTCGAATGGGGCCAAGTTTGCTCCCCCCTCCTCTAGGGGACGTCTGGCAAGGCTGGGAGGGAATTTTTGGGGTGTGGCAGCTGGGGAGGAGGTGCTATTTGCCTCTAGTGGGCAGAGGCCAGGGGCGCTGCTGAACACCCTACGGTAGTGCCCAGAACAGCCCCCACGACAATGAATGATTTGGTCCCAAAGGTCAGTAATGCGGAGGTTGAGAAACCCTGGGCTAAGTGCTCTATGCCCATGACTGACATTGCAGAAACAGAGAGGAAGAGGAAATGGAAATGGACGTCACTCTTCTGCATCCTCTCTCTTACTGTCTCCCCAAAGATGGGTTATGCCTGAGCATCTGGGGATGATTCCAACTCGGCCACGTCCGGGTGCTGTGAGTCCCGAAGAACTCTCAGGAGCCACACAGGTCTTGGCATTCGCGATCCCCATGTTGGAAAAAGCAGGGCAGTGAGAAACAGGGCCGGGCCAGTTCATTTTCACGCTCTCACTTACTATTTTACAGGAGTACTTTTCTGAATCACACAGTGACACTGCACAGTGAAGATGAACTTCATCATAATCCCCAATGAACTTGAAGACAGTGACGTGAAAGCGACAGGTCAGGGAGACACCGTTCTCCTCGATGCCAATGGTGTTATCTTTAATGTTCTGACACCTGTTCAGAAGAAAGTAGAATCTTTGCTTCACACATTTGCTTCTATTTCATATAAAACCACCATAATAGGTAAAAAGGTCTCTGCCTTTGAGAGTGCCCTCCGGACTGTGTGGGTGTCTCATTTACTACCACTCCCATCTATTTTCATAGTTTGTTTTAAAGCCATCAGAAAACACCTCAAACTAGTATCCTACCTGCATAAAAGCAACATGACTCAGGAACTGCCCCCAAGTTCCCTCTCCCTCAGTTTCTCATTCTGCCCCTCACAGTGCCACGCTTTACTGATATCAACTCCACACACACCATCTGTCCTTGCCACAGCTGTGCTTTTCTGGTTAATTACCTATTTGGGGAGGGTCTCCTGATCAAAACCTCTTGGCCCGTCTTCCCACATATTAAATTAGGTGGGAGCTGGAGAAGAAGGAAGAGCGGTCCAGGATGACCTAAGACTCCTTTTCTGCAGGTGACGGCCTCTTCTCTGCCTCTGCCTCCACCCCTTGTGGTATCCAGCTGCCGGCCTCCCTCAGGCACACAGATCTGCCTCCACTACTTAGAGTTCCCCAGATGCACCACAGTTACCCCACGGTCCTTCCACTTGAAGCCTCCCCAATCTGGAAGACTTCCCATGCATACTGCCACCCTTTCCCCAACACCAGTCTATAGCTCCCCCTTCTCTCCACAAACCCCTTGCACCACCCTGACCAGACAGGAACAGGTAGCTTTTCCTGGAGCCCAAAATCAGGTTGTAATCCTCACTGGGTCTCTAACACACTGCAGGGCACATAGGAAGTATCTAAACATCTCTGTAAATGAATGAGTGAGTGAATGAATGTGCCACCATTGCTAAGGTTGGCCTATAGGAACCAAGCAAGAAGTTATCTAAAAATGATAAAGATAAAAAGGGTGATGCTTTTTTTTTATTCACTCCTTCCCTGAGCCCATGGGATTCAGTAGCTTAGTGATAAGGAAAATGAAAAATTGAAGTTATCCTTCAGCACCCCCACACCTATTAGGCTTTGTAATTAGCCTTCAAGGCAATAATCTCTTAAATGCTTTGAAATGAAAACTTACTTGCCATACTTTTCCTTGTCACTGTTATTCATTGGAATAATCTAAATTGGTTCAAAGTTTCTAAAATGTTCACAGCACTCCAACCTTCACACAGGCTCCCTCTTGGCCAGTCCACCGCCTCCCAGAGAGACGACTTGACATCTGGGTTCCAGAAACACATGGAGCAAGAGGAAGGGCCCAGGGAGGCAGGGACAGGCCATGTGGATGCCTGCCTTGGTGCTGGCACACAAGCCAAGCACTAGAATCCTCTGCCCATCATCAGAGGGGCACCTGTCCTTTCCTCTGTCCGGGTGCACAAAAAGGAAAGAGTGGTGACCTGCGTGTCGGGTCTCCTGAGTCACTGGGAGACGGTCATGTGATCACTGCCCTCTACAGAGCCACGGAGGAACACAGACCCCCTCCCCCAAATTCTAAAGTGAACCCATTTTGCTGCTCATGCTTTCGCCCGGGTGAGTTCACTGGGGAAACAATAACCACATCCCTTCCAAGAAAGGTCAGAAGGACTCAAGAATTAAAATTCCCTCCTATGATGAAATCAAATAGCCATTTCATCTGAAGGCCTTTTGTTCAGACGCTGGGGGTTGGGGGGAGGTCAAGATTTACGAACATGCTCATTCACTCACTCGGTCTCCTCTCTGGGTCAAGTCTATTAAACACTATTTTAAAATTGCCAATCTGCTCCTATGAATTTGTTACTTTTAGATAAGTCATCTAAGTGGCATCATGAGGCACTAGTCCTTCTGTGACTAATCCTTTCCTTCCTTCCTCCCTCCTTCCCTCCTTTTTTCTTTCCTTCTTCTTTCAGAGTCTCCGTGCTGTTTCTCACCTTCCCGCTAACAGTGTGCAAGGGCTCCGTTCTTACATCTTTGCCAGTACGCATCTTTATTGTTTATTCTTTTTTTGAAAATAATGACCATCCTAACAGGTGTGGGGTGATATCTCATTGTGGGTCTGATTTGCATTTCCTTGAGTATGAATGATGTTGAGTATTTTTTCCTGTGTCTGTTGGCTTTTTGTATGTCTTCTTTGGAGAAATGTCTGTTCAAGTACTTTGCCCATTTTTTAATTGAGTTATTTCTTTGCTTTTGATTTTTAGGGTTTCCTTACATCTTTTGGAAACTAATGCCTTATCAGATATATGGCTTGTAAATATTTTCTTCCATTCCATCATTGCCCCCACCCCCATGCTTCATTGTCATTTTGACTTGCATTTCCCAAATAGCTAGTGATGTTGAGCGCTTTTCATGAGATTTGGATGTTAGAAAAACAATAAATAAACTTTTGGTCATCTTGTCTTTTGTGGGGAACTTCAAGTCCTTTGCCCATTTTTAAATTTGTTGTTGTTGTTGTTGAGTTGTAGGAATTCTTTGTATACTCCAGAAATTAATCCCTGGTACTGTATATCAGATATATGATCTTCAAATACTTTCTCCCACTTTATGGCTTGTCTTTCCAAAGGTCCTGTATTTTTATTGGCTAAATCTGGCAATTCTATGTGTGTGAGAGTCTGTCTACCCCAGGGCTTCTCACCTGGGGGTGATTTTACTCCTCAGGGACATTTGGAAGTGTCCAGAGACATTTTTGGATGTGACAGTGAGGGAAGAAGTGCTGTTGCCTGCCAGTGGATCGGGGCCAAGGATGCTGCTAACATCTCACCCCGCACAGACAGCCTCTAGTAACAAAAAAATTATCCAATCCACGATGCCATGGTGCCGAAGTTGAGAAACTCCATACACTGCTACCTATCAGCTCATCGCTGTCCGGGATACTTGGAGTGGCGATCAGTGATGACACTGCTCTTGCTGTTTTTCTCGGGGTCCTCTGAGACTTAGTCCTGCTGCTGTTGGTAGAGAAGGAGAAACTGGGACCACAGAAGGAACCAGATCACCATGAGGAGTGTTTAGAAAAATACCCTGCTCACTTGTTCCATGGAGATATGATGGCCGTGAACTTACTTCCTTGACTCTCAAGGAGTAGATCAAGTTTTATTTCTGATAGGAAGCATCCCAGACAAAAGAAGTACAGTGGTTCCCCCTAACACATGGAGGATATGCTCCAAGACCCCCAGTGGATGCCTAAAATCACAAATAGTACTGAACCCTACATATATATATACACCTATGATAGTTTAATTTATAAATTAGGCACAGTAAGAGGTTAACAACAGCTAATAATAAAATAGAACAATTATAATAACAATAAAATAAAATAAAATAAAATAAAATAAAATAAAATAAAATAGCCAAATACCGGGGTACCTGAGTGGCTCACTAGGTTAAACATTGGATTTTGGTGCAGATCATGATCTCATAGTTCATGAGTTTTAGCCCTGTGTTGAGCCCTGCCCTGATGGTGCAGAGCCTATTTGGGATTCTCTTTCTCTCTCCTTCTCTCTCTGCCCCTCCCCCACTCATGCTCTCTGTCTCAAAATAAATAAAATACTTAAAAATAATAAAACTGCCAAACACCACTGTGTCCTTCAAAGGAGGCACAGACTCTACCCCTAGGCTTGCAAATGCACAGGGGCTCAGAGCTGAGCTCTTTCCCTTTGGGAAAGGACGATGATGGGAGACGCATCCAGGCTGTGGGCTACTCAGTAGTCACCAAGCCCCTCCCTTTGCCTCCGAGGAGGTTAAGAACCAGCTCAGGAAGACAATCCCTCAGAGACCCCACCACAAGCCCCGTCTGGCCACTTAAGGTAGCAGTGTGTCCTGATACTTGGAAGGATTCTTCTTCTGCCCCTGGTGAGTTGTGTGGCCTTGGAGGAACTGTATATCTAACATCTCTGAGTCTGTTTCATATGCAAAAATAGTGGATATTCATGGTTTGCCCAGAACCATACCTTCTTTTGGGAAACTATTCCTTTTCAAAGTTAATTACAGTATCCATAATGCTCCCTGACCACCCCAGGGTAGGCCCAGGCTGGGGATAGGATTCCGGACATGCTACCCCCCCAAATCTGGTGCCCTGGCTTATTTAGTATTTTAAGGTGAAGGTGTTTGAGAAAAGCAGAAGCAGAACGGTCACTCTGACCTTTCCCTGACGTTTGCCCCTGAAACAGGCCACATGTGAGGGGTGCCCTCTCCCCACCTGCAGGAAACGAACACCCTTATCTCCAAAGACGGAAGGACGGTAAGGAGAATCCTAAAAGGCTTTGCTAAGTTTCTCCCATGATCACACTGACTTCATGCCTTTGGACCTCTCATACCTGTCCATCACTGTCCACTCTTCATCTAACCTAGCATAACATACTCAGGTTCAACCAATTCTTGAGATCCTCATTTCCTCATGAAGGCTTTCGTTGTCACAGAAAACCTGTGTTCAATAAATTTGTATGCTTTTCTCCTGTTAGTCTGTCTTTGGTTTTCTTTTTAAAAGTTTTTTCATGTTTTTCTTTATTATTGAGACAGAGAGAAACAGAGCGTGAGTGGGAGAGGGGCAGAGAGAGAGGGAGACACAGAATCTGAAGCAGGCTCCAGGCTCTGAGCTGTCAGCACAGAGCCCGACATGGGGCTCGAACCCACAAACTGTGAGATCATGACCTGAGTTGAAGTCAGACGCCCAACCCACTGAGCCACCCAGGCATCCCATGTCTTTGTTTTTAATACCCAGCCAGAATTACCATTGCGGACATAACCCGTATGTATTTTTAAAAAAGAAAATAGGGGCACCTGGATGGCTCAGGTGGTTAAGCGTCCGACTTCGGCTCAGGTCATGATCTCACGGTTCATGGGTTCGAGCCCTGCGGAGCCCAGAGCCTGCTTCGGATTCTGTGTCTCCCTTGCTCTCTCTGCTCCTCCCCTACTTCTGCTCTCGCTCTCTCAAAAATAAACATTAAATAAATTTTTAATAAATAAAAAATTATTATTATTGGTCTATAGTCTTTTCTTCTTCATTCATTCAATAAATTTTGTGGCATAACTGCTATGTTTCAGGGACACAGTCGGTGCTGGGCATATAGTGGTGAATAAAAAGAAAGTCATTGATTTTATAAACTATTCTAGTTTATTTGTGCTTCTGTTTCTTCTATTCTACTGTTCTAGCTCTTTTTAAATTCTGATGGACGTCCTGTTCGCCAGCCTATGGTTATGGCACTCCTTCGTTGGCAGGCGATGCACATTTCTCTAAAACTGCGATTCAAAGTAGGCAAGACAGAATCCCCTCTCTGATCACAGCGAGAAGAAAGCATGTTGTCCTGCCTGCCGCAGGACTTGGCGGCCTACCGCTACATTGCTGTGTGACTTGACGCAAGTGGCCCAGTCTCCCTAAGCCTCAGCCTGCTCATCTGTAAAGTGAGGCTTCCAGTGTCTACCTCGCAGCTTTGTTCAGAGAATTACAGTTCATGGATGCACAACACCAATATTCATTCGCATTCTTTCCTCTAAAATCTTTTCTAAAGACTGGTACTGGCTAATATTACACTAAAGGCTCTGGGACTGTCCTCCGCCAGAGGCCACTCACCCCCCTTCAATGATGAAGTATCGGAGTTTGTCATTGCTGTCACGGGACGGGGTGGCGTAACACTTGTTCAGGGTCAGGATCAAATGCGTGGAGTCGGCGCCCACCACGAAGACCCCGACGTACAGCACATCCCGGGTGGTCAACACCACCTCCCCCTGGCGGTAAGGATGTTTGTAGGAGGCATTTTTGTAGAGCGCCATCTTGGTGGTGAAGCTGCCTTCTTGGGTTGGAACTGTGAGGTTAATGACACTGGAAGGGAAACAATCGTGCAGTGAGAAACCCAGTTTGTCCTATTTATCCAATCACTACCAGTTCCAAGCAGAAAGTGCAGAGGGAAGGCAAAGTGGGTGATAGAAAAGTCTGAGTCCAAAATGGTACCCGCAAGCCACGTGTGGCAATTAGAATTAAAATTAAATTAAATTAAAAATTCAATTCCTCAGCACCCTTAGCCACATTTCAATTACTCAATTTCCATATACAGCTATTTTATGGGATAGCGCAGATATAGTGCATTTCCATCATTGTAGAAAGTTCTATTGCACAGTGCTGGTCCAAGGCATTTGGTGCAGAAAATAGGAACTATTTCTTCCCTAGTGCTTCAAAGACAAATGCTAGCAATTTTGATTATGCTAACCTTAACTGTCAAGGAAAAGACAAAGCAATGTGCACAGCCCATGAGATTCTTTACCTTAGCATAGGCTTCACAACAGAATCTAAAGAGATCTTGATATCCAGCTCATAAGCACACGAAAATTCCACACTGATTGTCCGGTCCCTAGTGATGATGTTGCCAGTGTTGTTGGCACTTTCGATCCAGATAGTGTTTTTATACATGATATGAGTGCCGTTGGACTGCAGAGCAAAGGGAGGTCAGAAATCATTAAATGTGGGAGTCAGTATGTGGCTTGCATTTCAAATCCACAGGCTCGAAAGTGGAGAAATGGCTTCATTCTATACATAACCCAGAGGCTGGAATAAGTCAGTATCAAGCTAGCTTCAGCATTTACTAACAACAATAACGACAACATAAATGTTGCAATAGATGTCAACAGCACCCTTCAGTCCGATAACCTTGAGTGTCCGTGAGGGTACGTTCACACACCCTGAATTCTAACTACAACCAGTCCCAGTTATCTGTGGGGACCCAAGCTGGGGACAGCATGACGTATCGCTATCCTAGGGTAATATAAATCTTATTCAAGTCCTAATTCAAAATCTCTCCTCCACCACATCTTCTACTGGACCTTCCCACAAGTACCAAAAGGAACAAAAATCAGGTTTCACCTGCTCACTCCTTTTACTCCCTGATACAGCGCAAAAGGATGCAGTTATATATATTTAGAAAAAGACAGAAGGAAGGAACAGGAGGAAGAGAATAAGACAGTTTGCCAACATATAAATTGGGTAACCTGCCACTGAAAGGCGGGACCTTGCTGTATTTCTGCAGCCTGGGACAACCCTCACTCCCGTCCGCAGGCAGCTGAACCCAGCTGTTACCCAGACGAACAGGAGAAGCAGGAGCAAGGAAACAAAAACTTGTCAACATGCTGGGCAAAGGATGACAGCAGACAGTGCAAACCAAGGACAGGAGCCTGTCACTTATCATGATCTTTCAGTTCCATGAACTACTTAGCACCAGACAATTATTCTCTTTGACGTCTTTTTTTAATGCTTATTTCTTTCTTTAGAGAAAGAGAGAGAGAAAGAGAGCATGCGTCTGCATGAGCAGAGGAAGGGCAGGGAGGGAGGGAGAGAGACAGGGAGAGAAAGAGGCAGAGAGAGAGAGGGAGGGAGGAGGGAGAGAGGGATGAAGAAAGAGAGAGAAAGAGAGA